>NW_006922680.1:201867-219935 GCF_000298275.1 Orycteropus afer afer | reverse complement strand
AAAAAATTAACTAAACACCAAAGAAGGCAGTGGGGAGGAAATGAGGGATAGAAACAGTATGACACAGAGATAGCAAATAATAAAATTAAAGAAGTAAGTCTTTCCTTATGAGTAATTACAATACATACAAGAGAATATTATTCAGCCATACAGCAAAATGAAGTTCTGATACAGGCTACTGCATGGATGTACACACAAAGACACAATTTGTATAGTAACACTTATATAAAATATCTAGAATAAGCAAATATAAGGAGACAAAAGTAGATAGGTGATTACCAGGGACTGAGAAGAGGAAGGAATGGAGAGTTATTATTTAATGGATACTGTTTCTGTTTGGGTGAAAAATATTTTGAAGGTTGATGGTGATGGTAGTTGTACAATATTTTGAATGTAATTCATGCCACTTAATTGTATACTTAACAATGATTAGAGTATCAATTTTGTGTTGTGAATATTTCACTACAATCATAAAAAATTGTTATAAAAAATTTACACCATTCTCCAATATTTGGAAATTAAAACAAAAAAAAAAAATAGGAAAAAAAAAAAAAAACCCTCAGGGATCAAAAAAGAACTTTCCAGGGAAAACAGAAAATAATCTGAACTGAATAAAAGTCAAAATACATATCAGAACTGTGGGGTAGAGCTATAAAAGCAATGCTTATATGCAGATGCTTTTATTGCAAAAGAAGAAATGTCCTAAATGAGTAATTAAATTTCCCCTGTAGGAAACTAGAAGATATAATTAAAACCTAATAAAGAAGAAAAAAAATAGTAAAGATAATAGCAGAAAACAAAGAAATTGAAAACTGAAAAAATTACAGAAAATAAAGAAAACATAAATGTAGTTTTATGAAAAGATCAATAAACTTGATAAATCCCCTACTAGACTGATAAAGGAGAGTGAAGACACAAATTACCAATATCATTGTGAAAGAGAAGACATTACTACTCATCTTATAATCAATTGAAGGATAATGAGGAATCATTAAGAATAACATTATTTCAGTAAATTCTACAAATTCTTTAAAGGAAAAGATTTCCAACCGTGGTGCACAAAGAAATACATAATCTGAATAATAGTGTATCTACTAAATAAGTTGAGTTTGTAATTAAAAAAAGAGAGAGAGAGAAACTCCAGGCCAAGGAAGTTTCACTGGTGAATTCTATGAAATATTTAAGGAAAAAATAAATCTAAATCCAATCCTACACAAACGTTTTCAGAAAATAGTGGAAGAAATAAGACTTCTCAAGTCATGTTTTGTTTCCTGAATTACCTAGAGACCAAAAGCAGACAAAATTTTCACAAGGAAAGAAAAAAAAAAAAAAAAGCAGTGACAAACATAAAAATATGTTTAACATATTGAACCAAAAACATGTTGTTGTCGTTAGATGCCATCAGGTCAGCTTTGACTCATAGCAGCCCCGTGTGCAACAGAATGAAACACTACTCAGCCCTGCACCATCCTCATAATCCTTGCTATGCTTGAGCTCATTTTTGCAGCTCTGGTGGCATGGTGCCACTAGCTACTCCTCGGAAGGAAGATTGGGCAATCTACTTCCATGGAGATATCACCTTCGAAAACCAAGGGGGGGTTTGAATTGAATCGACTCCACAGCAGTGAGTTTTGTTTTGATTTATGTCAATCCATTTCTTTAAGGGTCTTCCTCTTTTTTGTTGACCCACTAGTTAACTGAGCATGATATCATTTCCCAGGGAATGCTCCCTTATGACAACATGACCAAAGTAAGTGAAACAAAGTCCAGCCATTCTCACTTCTAAGGAGCATTTGGCTGCACTTTTAGGACAAATCTGTTTGTTCTCCTGGCAGTCCATAGTATTTTCAATGTTCTTCCCAAACATCATAATTCAAATGCATCAAATCTTCAGTCTTCCTTATTCATTGTCCAGGTTTCACTTGCAGATGAGGCAATTGAAAATACCATGGCTTGAGTTAGGTGCACCTTAGTCTTCAAAGTGACGTCTTTGCTTTTTGACAGTTTAAAGAGGTCTTCTGCAACATATTTGCCCAAGGCAATATGATGTCTGATTTCTTGACTGCAGCTTTAGATGATTGTTGATTGTGTATCTAAGTAAAATGAAATCTTGGGCAACTTCAATCTTTTCTCCATTTATTATGATGTGCCTTATTGGTAGAGTTGTGAGGATTTTGGTTTTCTTTATGCTGATGTATAATCCATACTGAACATTGTAGTCTTTGATCTTCATCAGCAAGTGCTTCAAGTCTTCTGCATTTTAAGCAAGCAAGGTCATGTCATCTGCATATCTCAGGTTGTTAATGATTCTTCCTCCAATCCTGATGCCATGTTCTTCTTCATATAGTCCAGCTGTACTACAGAATAAAAACTCTCATAAATACAGACATTAAACTATGTAACAAAATTTAATCTATTGAATCAAAAATATATAAAATAATAATGCATTATGAATAAGTGATGTTTTTCCAAGGAATATAGGTTTGGTTTAACATTTTAAAATATGTAATTACAATTCACCATACTAAAAAAAACAAAGGAGAATTATCATTATATCAACTTAATTAATGCAGAAAAATAACTTGACAAAATTCAAAACAACAACTCAATAGAAAGAAAGTTTCACAACCTGATAAAGTGTATGAATGAAAAACCTACAGCTAACATCTTGTTTAATGATCAGGAAAAATACAAGGATGTTCATTGTCATCATTTCTATTCAATATTCTACTGGAAACACTTTGTCGTTGTTTTTGTTATGTGCTGTCTAGTAGGACCCAACTCCTTGGGTTTAGCGACCCCTCCTTGGTTTTCCGAGGTAGTATCACTACGGAAGTAGACCAGTGCAATAAAGAAGTAAAAAGGCATGTACTTGAAAAGGAAGAAGTATCCATACATGGTATGATTATATGTGTGTAAAATTTTAACAAATTTACAGAAATAAGTTACTTTAGTAAAGTTGAAGCACACATGGCCAATATACAAAATAAATCACATTTCATAAGGGTCCCAGGTTACCCTTTTTTCTTTTCCCACTGCTGTCAAGTTGGATCCGACTTATAGTGACCCCTTCTTGAGTTTCCAAGGCAGTATCAGTATGGAAGTAGATTTCCCAATCTTCCTTCTGAAAAGTGGCTGGTGGGTTTGAACCACCAACCTTCTGGTTAGCAGTCAAATGCCTTACACGCTATGCCACCAGCGCTCCCCTGGGTTACTCTACAGGCCTAGAAATGAACTCACTAGCATGGATTGGCTCTCAGCCCAACAGTAGAAAGACCTACATGCAGAACACCTACCCTGGGGTGATGCATCCACCTACTCTAGGTAGATGCATGCCTTAGAGCAATCAGCCATGAGACACCAGAGGGGCAGCATTCGCATAAAGGAAAGTTGAACAGACAGGAATTCATAGTTAAGAAGGGCACAGAGAGGGGTTAGTCACAGGGACAGGAGGTGAAGAGAGTTTTTTTATGATTGGGGATGATAATCAGGGTATGAAATCAAATGTGCATGAACTGTTGAATGTAAAACAAATCTGCTTTACAAAGTTGCACCCAAAGCACAATAAAATTTCAATAAAAAATATATATTTTTTTGCATGTATGTATGTAAAAACCCACTGTGGTCAAGTCAATTTTGATGCATAGAGACCCTATTGGATAGGGTAGAACCGCCTCATAAGGCAAGGGTAATCCAAAGCTGTAATCTTTATTGAAGCAGACTACCACATCTTTCTGCCATGGAGCAGCTAATGGGTTTGAACCTCTGACTTATTGGTTACCAACCAAGTGCTTAAACACTGTTCCACCAGGGCTCCTGTATGTGTGTATGCATATATGTATGTATCAGTTTTTATGACCCTTAAAACAAATACGTATCACAAAAACTGTTACTTGAGATCTAATCAATAACCTCTTGGGATTATTGTGTTTGTTTGAAGATTTAGGATCATAGTCTCATAGGATGACTTGGTCAATTGGCACATATAGTTCATAAACTTTATGTTCTACATCCTAGTGTGGTGAGAAGCATTTGGGGTATTGAAAGCTTGTAATCAGTCATCTAAGATACAACTATTGGTCTCTACTCATCTGAGGCAAAAAAAAGTGAGAAACTCAAGATTTAGAGAAGGAACCTGTTTTAGGGACTAATTGTCTACATGAATCACGACCATGAGACTACAGGAACTAAAGGTGCCCATCTACTACTACTACATACATTTTGACAAGGACCACAATAGATGAATTCTGACAGAAAGGGAGAAAAATGTGGAACAAAACTTCAAATTCTCAAAAAATCCAGACCCATTGAGACAGGAGGAATCCCTGAGATTGTTGGCTTGAGTTATCCCTCAAACCTTGAATCAAAACTGTCACCTCAAGTTACCTTTCAGTTAAATAGCAGGTTAGCTCATAAATGAATTAATATCAACCTTGATTACTATGCTTTTTTTTTTTTAGTATCATCTATATATAACCAAATGGTCGGGACTCTAAAGCATAGATGAAAAAGTTAGGGGTCTATGAGAGCAGCTTAACAGGCACAGAATAACAAGAATAGAAATAATGAGAATGTTTATACAATGTGAAAAATGTAACCAATGTCACTGAACAACATGTGTAGAAATTGTTGAATGGGAACCTGCTTTCTGTGTACACATTTACCAAAAATAAAATGAAATATTATTTCCAAAAGAAAGTAAAATAAATTGTATTTCTATACATTTGCAATGAACATTGAAAAATTAAATTTTAAAAATGACTTAAAACATCACTAAACAGATGAAATAGAAAGAGTAAATTCATCAATATATGTTTGAAACTTATATTTTGAAAAATGACATTGTTAAAAGAAATTAAAGAGCTAAATCAATGAAGGTAAATAATGTGTTTATGGACAATATGATTCAATATAGTTATCCTAGTGACACATAAATGTCATTAAAACAGCTTTGTCATAATTCTTCAAATCAGGTAGTGTAAGTCTTCCAACCTTATTCTTCTTAACAAATGTTTTAACTTTTCTAGTTTCTTTGCATTTCTATATGTAAGTTTATGAAATTATTAATTTCTATAAATTATCTGCTAGAATTGAGCTTTGGATTGTATTGAATCTATAGATGTATTTGAGGATCATTAAGCTAGACATACAGATCAAAGAAACAAAAGGAAAATACCAGACCATTATATTATCTCCATGGATGCAGAAAAAGCACATAAAAACAGTTTGTCTTGTGTGTGTGTGTGTGTGTTCAGTGATTTTCTACAATAATGGCAAAGCAAATCCATGGAGAAATAATACTCTTTTCAATGCATAGTGCCAGAACAACTGGATATATATACCAAAAAAAATGAAAATCAACTCGTGCTTCACACCATACACAGCAAATAACTCAAAATTTATCATAGACTTAATGGTAAAACCTAAAACTATAAAACTTGTAGAAGAAAAGCTAAGTGAAAATCTTTTTATGACTGTTGTTTTGGCAAATATTTATCAGATATGACACAGAGAACACAAACTACAAATGCAAAAATTATAAAATAGACTTCCTTCAAACTGAGAAAGTTTTCTATTTGAATGACACTGTTAAAAAAAAATGAAAAAGGAAGCTAATGAATTGGAAAAATACCTGCAATGCATACATCTGACAATGGAATTTTATCCAGATCATAGAAAGACCACTACTAACAAGTGAGCAACGCAGATAACATTCAATTAAAATATAGGCAAAAGACTTACGTAGGCAATTCACAAAACATTTCCAAATGATCAATGTTTGCATAAAAATTAGAGCAGCATCAGGGAAATGAAGATGAAAACCACAAAGAAATATCACTAAATATCCCCTAGAATGTATAAGTGTACAAATAATAATAGTACCAATTTTTGTTGAGTATGCGGAACAACTTAAGTATTGTAAAAAGTTCAGCAATTCAAAATATATTACCATATGACCCATAAATTCCACTCCTAGCTATTTTCCTAAGAGAAATAAAAACACATGTCCAAACAAAGAATTGTCCACAAATGTTCATGCAACACTGTATAATTGCCAAAAACTGAAGGAAAAATATCAAATGTCCATCAACAGGTAAATAGATAAGCAAATTTTATATTCATACTATGTGGTTCCAATGGTTTGTTTTTTATGTCTCCCATTTCTTTCTTCATTATGTTAATATATTCCTGTAATCCTATAGCATGTATACCGGAACAGATTTTAAAAGTCGTTGCCTGCTAATTCTATCATTTTAAATTTCTGGATCTGTTTCTATTGAGTGAAGATTCTTCTGGTTATGGTTTACAGTCTTTTTCTTCAACTCATATGTAATATATTTTGATTTGATGTTTAATTCGGAAAGTTTTACATGGTGACCTGATGGATTTTCTTTATGTTTTCAGAGTATGGAACTTTATTTTAGCTGTCTGTTTATGTACTTTTGGTTGTGTTTGATCCCTTTGAGTTCTGATTTTAAGCTTTACTATGGCAATTCTCGGGAACTCTGGTAGCATAGTAGCTAAGGCACTTGACTGCTAACCAGAAGGCTGGCGGTTCAAACCCACCAGCCACTCCTCGGAAGGAAGATGGGACAATCTACTTCCGTAGTGATACTGCCTCAGAAACCCAAGGAGGGATCGCTATGAGTTGGTCCGACTTGATGGCACGTAACAACAACAACAACATGGCAATTCTAGAGTAGTCTTCACTCTAGGGCTAATTTAGCCCATCTACTAAGACATGGGGAGCTCTGGTAGCATAGTGGCTAAGACACTTGCCTGCTAACCAGACAGCTGGTGGTTCAAAGCCACCAGCCACTCCTCGGAAGGAAGGTTGGGCAATCCTACTTCCATAGTGATACTGCCTCGGAAACCCAAGGAGGGGTCGCTATGAGTCGGGTTTGACTCGACGGCACGTAACAACAACAACAACACTAAGACATGACTTTTTTGTGGTCTTTGCTATTTGCTCCAGCTAGTCAACAAGAATGCCACACTCTCTAGGGTTAGAACTCAAATATCTCCCATCCCTGTAGGAGTTTTAGAAATTGTTCAAATTTCAGTTCCCTGGGAGTTCTTTTTCCAACCTCATAGAATGTCACCCTAAGCATATTTGCCTTAATATTTAGCAAAAGATACACGGGGACCCCTATGCAGATTTCTGGAGTATTTTTTCTCTGAATATCTCCCTCTTCTCCTTTATTCTGCTCCACAAATTCCAGCCATTGCAATCTCCCTGAAGTCTAATGAAGTATTACAACAAGGCATTGTTTGCATTTTTCCTCCCTGAATCATAGTCTAGAATGTTCCTCCAAGAAGGAAGCAAAAGCAACTATAATGCTATCTTCACTTGTTTCACTTTTTCCAGAATGACAGACTTTTGCTGCCCCTTCTCCAAGCTGAAAATAATTGTTACATATATTTAGTCTAATTTTCTAGTTATTTATGGTGAACTAGAAATTTTGGTCCATTATGACTAAAAATATAAATAATTTTAATATTTTTGGTGTATTTTTGCTTTCCTAATTTTGAGATTTTACATCATTACATTCAAATATGTAGTCTTTTATTATGTATGCATTTTTAACAATGGCATCATTAGGGGGGTAGAGTGGGTGTGGACCACACTGGCTGACACTACTTGAGGGAATGACACTAAAATATCTGTAAAATTTTTGTGTAGTGTTTCAGCAGAAATTATATATGTGTGTGTGTGTGTGTGTATATATGATTAGTTAGATATAACAATAATACCAAAAAAAATTTCATAAGCCCAGATTACATGTATCAATATACCTACAAGGCTAAAACTCTATCAATTTAGTTTTTAAACATTCTAATGTACTCTAGTTAGAGCTGTCAATATATCCAATTACAATGATGCTTCAAATCACATGATTTCATCTGCATGCACTACAAACATCCATGATTATTTTCGTTGCTGCCTGTGGTTTTATACTCACTAATTTTGCCAAATTTTCTATTGTTTTAGCTACAATATTGTGGTAATTGGTATTCATGAAATTATATCAATTTTTTTAGTATGAAGTAGTAATTAAAGGAAAACAAGGAGAAAAGATAAGAAAGACTCTCATTTGGTTGCTAATAATGTAATTAATAAGTTTGTCATTCAATACAGAAATATTTTATAAATCAATATTGTTATTATTCATATAACCTAATAAATTTACATTTAAGAAATTTACAACTATGAATAAAATTGATAATAAACATTATTAAGGATTCTGTATGGTGAGGGGAGGGTGACACTATGAGTTAGTGCATCAACACCCTGATTTTGAATCATTTTAAAGTTCTCTCCTACTCAGAATACAAAAATATTTTTCTATGTCATTTTCAATAGCTTGATGTTATGTATTGAATATCTCAAAGTATATATATATACATATACGTTGAGTTCCAAACCCATGTACATGATAATATGACCCTGTTTGGATTATGGATTTCCTTTTGTTATATTAATGAAGTCTTACCAGAGTAGGGTAGATCTTGAACCTAATCATTTCTGAGTTATAAAAAAAGATCAGAATAAATCATTTGTTCAGAATTTGTTCAAAAAGTTCAGAATACACCAGGATATCAAAGACACATGGGGAAAGACAGACACCATGTGAGGATCATCTACAAGCCAAAGAGTGGAAGGGAGCCAGAGAATGCAACAGGTACTAACAAGGAAGCTACTGACATGGATGAGACTCTGATTTGGACTTTAAGCCTCTAGAACTGTGTGAAAATGTACATCAATTTTTTAAAGCTCCCATCTGTGGTAATTCATTGCAGCATTATTTACAAGAGCAAAAAGATAGAAACAACCTAGGTGCCCATCAACAGACGAATGGATAACATGCACACAGTGGAATAATATACAACCATAAAGAATAACATAGAATCTATAAAACACCGCATTACATGGATGAATGTGAAGGACATTATGCTGAGTGAAATAAGTCAATCACAGAAGGACAAATATTGTATTATTAATCCATTATTGTAAAGGGTGGGAGAGGATGGGAGGAACACTGTTAGATAGGTGGAGACAAGCATTGATTTGGGTGAAAAGAAGAGCAATGTACCAAATGTGAGTGATCAACACACTGGCATTGAAGAAGGGGAAGACATAGAGAGGTGCATGGGAGGTACAGACAACAGTACTGCATTGTCAGTGAAGGCAAACATTGATATACGGGTGGATAGATGGGTGGACAGGCTAAACTATTAGATATGTCTATGCAAGGGGGAGTGGGCCCATAACCATGTATAGGGTTGACAAACTACAAGAGTATTTGAATGTTCTGTAAGAATCCCCAGGCATATAGTAAAGCTGACAAGGGACAAAGTTGTAGTCACTTCTTGGCCAAAGCCAGCTACCTAGAGGGAGCAAGTAGTTGGACCTGTGGGCTCAGGACCATGGTTGCAGGAGACATTAAGCTCAATTGGCATGACATACTACACAAAAACTTTGTTCCACATCCTACTTTAGTGAGTAGCGACTGGGATCTTAAAAGCATGCAAGCAGCCATCTAGATACAACGATGGATCTCTCCTTGTGTCCAGAGCAAAGAAGAATGATGAAAACCAAAGACACATGGAAACAATTAGTCCAAGGGACTGGTACCCCAGGCGATTCTCACCCTATATGACTATGAGACCAGAAAAACTAAGTGGTGCCTAGCTACCACTGTCAACCACTCGGAGGTACATCTATGTAAGAGGTCCTGGATAGAGTGGGAGAACAATGTGGAACAAAACTCAAAATCATAAAAAAAGGGGGGGACCAGGTTTGCTAGTCTGATACAGCCTGGTGGAATCCCTGAACCTAGGGCTCCTAGCTGCCCTTCAGGTGTGGAATTGAGTCCACTCTGGTGGATTCCATCCAAACAAAAGACAGGCATATGAACTGAACATTTACATTAAGTAGATACACTCCTTGGAGAGATCAATCATGGGAGTATAGACAGGCAGTGTATGCACAGGAAGACTGCTTGGGAGGTGGGAGTATATGGGAGGGAAGGACACAAGAAAGAAGTAACTATGGGGAGTAAGTGGGAGGGGAGCTGTTGATTGTGGGGAATTGCAGCCAGCGTCATAAGACAAAGTATATGTGAGCTGCTTTATGGAAAGTGAATTTGCTCTGTAAACTTTCACCCAAATCACAATAAAAATTTAAAAAAAGAAGAAGAAGAAGACGATGAAGAAGAAGAAATCATAGGATGTATGGCACTGGGCAAACATCCTGCAAAAATACTTTTTTAAAGTTTTAAGAAGCAAAGATGTTATTGTGAAGACTAAGGTTCTCCTGATCCAAGTTATAGTATTTCCCATTGCCTCATATGCATGGAAAATTGAACAGTGAATAAAGGAGACCAATATGAATTGATACATTTGAATTGTGGTGTTGGGGAAAACACTGAAAATACCATAGATTGTCAGAAGAACAAACAAATCTGTCTTGGAAGAAGTACAGCTGGAATGCTCCTTAGAAGCGAGAATGGCCAGACTTATTCTCCCGTATTTTGGTCATATTGTTAGAAGGGACCACTCCCTGGAGAAGGATATGATGCTTGGAGTAGGAGAGGGTTGGCAAAATAGAGGATGATCCTCAGTGAGATGGATGGACACAGTGGCTGTGACAATGGATTCAAGCATAGCAGATTGTGAGGATAGCTCAGGTCCAGGCTGTGTTTTGTTCTGTTGCACCTAAGGGTCTCTATGAATCATAACCAACTCAACAGCACCTAACGAAAAACCAGGTATTGAATCATCCTTACTTTCCCATTGGTTTTGAGTGCTACTTCTATTAACTAATTTTCCAATAGTTGTTGTTGTTAGGTGCCATCAAGTTGGCTCTGACTCATAGGAACCCCATGTACAGTGGAATGAAACACTGCCCAGTCCTGCACCAGCCTCACAATTCTTGCTATGCTTGAGCCCATCATTGCAGCCACTGTGTCAATCCATCTTGTTGAGGGTGTTTCCCTTCTTTGCTGACCTCTACTTTACCAAAGATTCAATAGGAAAAGCAATATAAACTCCTAGAGGAGAAAAAGGAAATAAAGAATGGAAGGAAGAAAGAAAATACTAATGGAAAAGTTAATATCTTTTTTCAGATTCCTCATAATCCCTCAATAATATATCACAGAGATAATCATTATAAGCTTTTATCTTACATTTCTAAAAAAATCTCTATTCATGTACTCATATATGTATTTGAGATATGTTAAGAACTAACTATGTAATTCTTTGTATAAGGCTAATAGTCATATCTTATTTCTGGGATCCAAATTAATTTATTTTACCTAATCTAAGAAAATAGCACTTAATATTTTTTTAAAAAATGTATGTGTTTTAGATAGTTATTTTACTTTTTTGGTTTTAAGTTATTAATTATTCTAATTATTATACAATATAGCCAAGCGCTTGACAGAATATAGCTTCTTTATTTGAAGGGATGCAGGAAAAATTGAGTTAGACAGAAAAAGGTTTTGCTTGACCTTTATCATACTTAGTTCTGAGAAATTTGTGGTGTATATTTAGGGTTAGAATGATGTGCTAGTTAAGGTTATGTATCAACTTGGCTGGCCTGGTTTTCAGTGGATGGGCAGTGGGATGGAGTGATTCCCCATGATGAGACTGGCAATCAGCTTCATGGTGGAATCTACTGTGAGCAACTGAGTGGCCTCCTTAGGGATGTGGTCTGCTTCCAGTATATAAAGAGACACTTTGAGAGAGGTCTTGAGCTTTATGGCACATCTGGATCCTTCACTGGCCGAGTTCTTCATCTCAGCAGCCTGCCATGCTATCTGCCAATCTTGCGACTGTTTCTAGACTTGAACTAGTGACCTGCCATGTTGCTTAATAATCTTGGGACTGTGCCAATTTACTTTTCGATCTTGGGTTTGTCAGCCTCAGCAGCCAGCAATTAAGAGTTGAGTTAAGAGAAGCCTCCAGCTTCAATTAGTCAGGAGCAAATTGGCAGAACTGAAGCCCAATGTCAAGGGTCTTTCACCAAGCCCCTAAAGCTGACATTTTGAACTTGGACTTCTAGCCTCCTAAACTGTAAGAGAATAAATCCCTGTTTGTTACAGCCATCTACTTTTGGTATGTCTGTTACAGCAGCATTGTTGTTGTTGTTGTTGTTACGTGCTGTCGAGTTGGACCCAACTCATAGCAACCCCTCCTTGGGTTTCCAAGGCAGTATCACTATGGAAGTAGATTGCCCCATCTTCCTTCCAAGGAGTAGCTGGTGGATTTGAACTGCCAGCCTTCTGGTTAGCAGTCAAGTGCTTTAGGCACTATGCTACCAGAGCTCCCATAGCAGCATTAGAGAACCAAAACAAATGGGAAGTTAAGAAATTTGCTTCTGTCCAAACAATCCAAGTTTACAACCCAGAAGTTTGAAGAAGGCATTATGATCTGTCTTTATCAATCTACTCACTGGCATCTGAGCTCCCTAGCCAAAGGGAAGCAGTTCCAAGCTTTGGTGTATCACATCCCAGCATTCTCTGTGACTCCCTCGCCTGAATAGCATATGTATCTACTCCACATTTTCTATTTAACATGTCATTTTTTAGATCAGAATTTTCCTTTACCAGTCATTACTAACAAGTAGCTCTGATGGTATAGTGGTTGAGATATTTGGCTTCTAACCAGGAAGCTTGTGGTTGAAACCCACCAGCAGGTCTGTGGAAGAAGGATGAGGTCTTCTGCTTCTGTAAAGATTTACAGACTTGGAAACCCAATGGGAGTTAATATGAGTCAGAAACCACTTGATGACAGTGAGTTTGGTTTCTTTGAGTCATTACTGACAGGTAGGTTTTGTCACAGAGAATTTGGGAGTTTAAATAACCTGTTGAAAGTTGCAAAGTCATATAAATGGCAGAGTCAGGATTTGAACCCAAGAATATCATATCTCCAAGACAAACCTTTTCCTTTACACTGTTGTTGTTGCAGTTAGATGTCAGTTCAATCAGCTCTGACTCATAGTGACCCTTTGTACAACAGAACAAAGTACTCCGATCCTATCCTTTGCTATACCTGAGCCCATCGTTGCAGCCACTGTTTCAATGAGATCATTGAGGGTCTTTCTCTTCTTCACTGACACTCCACTTTACCAAGAACAATATTCTTCTTCAGGGAATGGTCCTTTCTGACAACTTGACCACAGCAGGTGAGACAAATTCTGGCCATTCTCATTTCCAAGGAGCATTCTGGCTGCACTGCGTCCAGGACAGATTTGTTCATTCTTCCGGCAGTCCATGGTATTTTCAGTAATCTTTGCCAACACCACAACTCAAAATCATCAACTCTTCTTTGGTCTTCTTTGTTCATTATCTAACTTTCACCTGCATATGAGGCAATTGAAAACATTATAGTTTGAGTTAGGTACACCTTAATCTTCAGTCTCATATACTATATAACCATTTGTCATCATACAACATTTAGCATAATATTTTCTACTTGTTTTTATTGTCAAATAGATTTGAGTTAGGAAAAAATGAATAATAAGCTGAAACAGAGAAGTGTTTATAGCAATATTATCTTTGGATGAGGAGTTCTGAATGAAAGTGTATATTATCTTAGTCATACAAATAAAATAATGAGGTATATATAAGTAAGAAAGGTGGATTTAGTAGGAAAAAGATCTTTATTAGGCAAATGTGAACATCTCTAGCAAAATATCTTACTCTGCATATTATCACTGCTAAAGACAGATCAAAAAGGTATTCAAGTTACAAGCTATGCTTAAAATATTTTGATATTAAAAAAAATCTAAAAAACAAATTAATGCTCTGATTATTTCTAAAATTGTAAGCTTCTCTAAGTATTTTAAAACATGTTCTACCTCAAATATCTGGTCTTTGCATGAAATTTTAATTCAGCACAATATATTCTGCTTTTTGAAACACAGTGAATAAATTCCAAAGAAAAACTGGAATAGCCCACTTGAAAAAGAGAACAATGTAGTTTATTTGAAGCAGAAGCTTTTTAGCAAAGAAGACAGTGCTTCAAATGATTTATTTCTAACTATAACAGAAATGACTTAATTTTAATCATTTCAAACATCTGATTCAAATGAGATTCAACCCTTTGGGCAATAATTTCTGAATCCATCATTACCTATTCTGAAAATGATATCAAGATCTTTCACTGCCTTTAGACTTTCTAAAATGTTGATGCTTAAAAAATTAAAGTCACACACACATATAGGAACTCTCTTCTTAATAAAATTATGGTGAATTCTTTTTCACATATAATAGATAAATAGAAAAATAATTACTGCTTATTGAGCATTTACTATATGCCAGGCCCTGTATAGACTGATTTATATGCATTACCTCCTTTAAGCTTAAGTAACTTGCCCAAGCTCACATAGATAGTAGGTGAGAGAGACAGGCTTGAACTCTAGTTTGTGTGACTTCAAAGTGTATATTCTTCTATAAAAACAAATACAATATATGCCAGTTCATGGTCAATGTAATCTTTCTGTTACAAATATGTCAAGTTAGTAAGTATGGGTTTTTTCTGATGTCACTTATTAGGAAATCTGCCATGGACTGTACCAAAGTTCTCTACTCTTCTAATTTATGTGGGTGACAGATTATGGTCATGATAGAGTTCTAAAGAAAGATGTAAGGACACACAGAGAACATACTTTGTCAAAATAAGGAAATATCAGTACATTATGAAGAAAGAGAATAACACTTGAAAGTTGATGTGTGACTCTCATATTAATGAATTTGAAGAACATTCAACAATTTCTACAACACTTTACAGCTTTTCCCCTAGCTATTGTCAAATTAGCCCTTAATACCAAAAAATCAAACCAAACCCGTTGCAGTTTAGTTGATTCTGACGCATAGCGACAGTACAGGACAAAGTAGAAGTGTCCTATCGTATTTCCAAGGCTGTAATTTTTACAGAAGCAGATTGTCACATCTTTCTGCCACAGAGCGGCTGGTGGTTTCAAACCACTGACCTTTCTGTTAGCAGCTGAAGGCTTAACTGTCATTCCACCAGGCCTTCTTTCAGATCTTAATGCAGTTGGATTAAATTCAGCTGTTTTTGTTAACAGGCCCTTCCTTGAGTGACTGGAAATATTAATAAAGATGAGTTCCATATTCATCTCATAAAAATAATATGTTAAAATATTGCTATTTGGACAAGAAAGTATCAAAAGCCAGGGGAAAAATTGGAGTTACTGTTCACTGCACAAATTCAGTGGCACAAGGGAGATAATTTAATGATAATTTAGAAGAAGCTTAGTAGAACAGGAGTTTCTGGTGTGTTTAACCTTGTCCCTTTTTAATTTGCTAGAGCATGTAGGCCTCATGGTGTCAAGTCAGTGGAATACTTAATTTAGTTGCAAATCTGTTAGAAAATCCTTAACCCATGAGAAATGAAATTAATATCTAAATAGATAAAGGGCTAAAAGAAGTGACAAATTGCTTTTTTTATAAATCACTGACACCCATCTTCCCTTACCCAGCTTTTTGTTAGAGTTAATTTTAATATCCTTTGAGTTGAGGTAGAAGTTCATTGAACATGCTTCATGTTTTATTGCTTGTATGTTGGTGGCGGGGTGTCTCTGTTCATAGTGTTTCCTCAAATTGGAACTGGAACTCCTTCCCTTGTACTCAACTTGTCGATATCCTGCTTTCCTTCAAGATTCATCTCAAATGTCATTTGTTCCAAGAAGCTTCTTTTGAGCTTCCCCAATTTGTCGCTCTTGTATTTCTATAGCTCTTAATCCTTACTCTAATGTCAAGAGCTTTGGGAATGATACTACATAAAATGTGACCATTCAGGAATTATTTTTGTGAACCATTTACACAAACTAATATGTCCTTCAGTCTACAGTCCCTGGGACCTCCTTTTCTTACTCAAACTACTAGACATTAGAACTTAGATGTTAGAACTGATCCAGATTTCCTAAGAGGAAAACTCAAACTGCTCCAAAAAAGTGTTCTCTGGGTCTCTGCTAACAGCTATCCTTCAGTGACATCTCAAAAGACTATTTTTCAATAAGACATTTTCTAAACATTCAGTGATTTTTAAAAGTGTCTTATGAAAGAGGCTGATAGTTCTGCTGTTCTTCCTTTTCTTCCCTTCTTTCTTTCATTAATATTTCCTTAAATTTTATCAATGCACATGGCAGTTCATCTAGGAGCTACATTCCCATGCCATATTTGCAACTTGATGTGACTAAATTTTAATCTGTGGTGTGTGAGCCAAAATGTAGTCAACTACTTTTTCACTTGCTCAATAGGAAACTGCTTGCCCTTTGACTTCTTGTCATCCCTCTTTGTACAGGCAGCTGATGAGTCAGTCTCAACCATGTAGACAAAGACAACACCATAGAATACAGGCAGAGCAGCACCATAGAAGTAATTTAGGTGTCTGCATGATCTCATAGATCAGAGCTATGCATCAATCCTCAACCAGCACCTATCTATGAAGAGATAAAGGACAGAAAGATGAATTATCTTGTATTCTGAAGTTTTTTGTAATAGTAGCTTAGCTTAGAATATAGATGGTAACTAGTACAAAGTTGACTCTTACCAAGATCATTTGGGTTACACTTTGGGCATATTTAATAAGAATCTCCAGTGGTACAATTTAGGAATCTGTATTTTAATAAGTTTCCTAGATGAACTCTGCACACTCTAAGTTTGAGCTTGGGTTTGGAGTAAGATGGATTTGGGTTTAAATTATATCTTTGCTGCTTAATAACTGTATTCATCCCTCCTCCCTTCTTGTGTGTACCTGCTAATCTTCTGTCCTTTTCTCTTTTCTCCTGCTCCTTTTTATGTTATTACATTTCCTCAAATAAGAATAGAGAGTTACATAGATATTGTGATTCTTGGCAGTGGAGGCCTCCTCAGTGAGTGATCTCATTACTTTCCTTAGTAACATACATGTGAATTTTTCTAGTTGATAGTCTTTCAAACTCCATTGCCCTCCACTTTTTCTGTCCTGACATGGCAGACTCTTTCACAGGCTCATATGCTAAGAATAAGGTAGTGTTTCTCTGAATATGTTTTGTATGCTACGTACATCTCCTCTTGATGTGAAAAGTATTGATGCCTGGCCTCAAAAAGATCTTCAAAATACAAAAAATTTGTAGATGTAGACCAACCTGGAATCTACTTTTTAAAAGGTTTGCTCAAGTGATTTGCATGCTTACTAAAGGGTGAGCACTCCTAAAGAAACCAATACTCTGTGGAAATACCTACACAACTGTTACAATAAACTTGTCCCCTGTTGTTATTAGGGTATATATATATGAATACACCCAATATTTTTTATACGCTAAAGACCACTAACTTAGCCTAGTAAATCAAGATATGCAGAGTTTTAGAGCTCTGTTTTGTCTAGAAAATATGTGTATCTTACCCTTAGCTTATGAGCCTGAGACCATTACTAGCAGCTTTTCTTCTGATCCTCAGTCTTATATATAGAGAGAGCAATGAGTGATTGACTCCCTTCAAGGATTGAGAAGGAATATTTTCAGGCAACAGGTTGGCTTGCACTCCAGAGTTAATAGGTTTTCAGTATAGCATTTTGTTTTCCAAAAATCATAAAAATTTCAACTGCATCAAAAAAGCATTTCTCAGTCATAAAAAGTGAATAATTGTTAGATAGAAGAGATCTCAAGTTTGACATTGGGAAGCCTATTTGTCACTTTCTTTAAGGAAAGGTCTTTTTCTTTGGATTATTTTCCTCTCTTACCTGTTTAAATCAATTCTCAATTTAGCATGTCCTTGGATCTTACTGGACAAGGACAAGATAAATGAGTTTGTAGCTTCCAGGTTGATTTTTTGCTGTCCTTGTGGTATAAGTTGTAGTTACTTTGGTTAATTTTCACTTCTTGATGTATTTTAGTTGTAAAATATTTTCATTATTACCTAAAGTACCAACAAAATAAAGTATTTATGAAGATACTGAACAGCTTCTGTGTGTTAAGTGCTAAGAGTATATGTTAGACAATCATTTACTTTCTATGTGTTATGATAAATTTTAAATAATCTTGCTGATGATCACTCATG
>NW_006922680.1:199531-201467 GCF_000298275.1 Orycteropus afer afer | reverse complement strand
AAGAGGATACTAAGACATGTAGAAGTTAAGTAATGTTCTCAAGTCACAGCGCTAGTAAGTGGAAGACCTATAATTTGAACTATTAACCACTATGTTATACTCATGAACAGTGCAAACTTTGGCAAGCACAAATAGCATCAACATTTACATTGACTTACTCATTTTTCATTGAGAGGAAAGGGAAAGTTGGTTTTTTGCACAGGTGGCAGGGCTGATCATCCATATGATGTGATTTCAGAAAATACAAAAGAAACCCTTCTCACCTCAAATTATCTCTCCCTTTTTCTTTCTTTTCTTTTTTTTTTTCCCAACCATCTATTGACTATATTGAGCTCTGGTAGCATAGTGCTTAAAGCACTTGACTGCTAACCAGAAGGTGGGTGGTTCAAATCCACCAGCTGCCCCTTGGAAGGAAGGTTGGGCAATCTAGTTCCGTAGTGATACCACCTCAGAAACCCAAGGAGGCGGCGCTATGAGTCAGGTCCGACTCGATGGCACAAAACAACAACAAACAACCTTGACTATATGATGTTCTATTGCTTCACTTCATTTATTTAAGGGAAATGATGAGATTAAAGATGAAAATTTTTGTATCATTATCCAAAGTACTTTCTATGCTTCCCCATTTCATCATTACAGCAGCATTTCAATAGAAATTTTATCATATATCTTTAAAAATGAGGAGAAGTCTTCCAATCAATGAACATGGAACATCTTTCAGTATATTTAGGTCTTCTTTAATCTCTTTCAGTACTATTTTATGGTTTTTATTTTACAGGTCCCTCATGTCCCTGGTTAGATTTATTCTTGCTGTTGTTAGATGCCATCGAGTCATCTCCAACTCATAGAGACCATATGCACAGCAGAATGAAACACTACCCAGTCCTGTGCCAGCCTCACAATCCTTGCTATACCTGACCCTATCATTGCAGGAGCCATTGTGTCAATCCATCTCATTGAGGGCCTTTCCCTTCTTCATTGACCCTCCACTTTACCAAGCATGATATCCTTCTCCAAAGAATGGCTCCTTCTGACAACATGACCAAGGTAGGTGAGACAAAGTCAGGCCATTCTCATTTCCAAGGAGCATTCTGGCTGTACTTCTTCCAGGACAGATTTGTTCTTAGGCATTTTATTCTCCTAGATGCTATTGTAAATGGAATTTTTTCCAGAAATTTCTCTTTCAGATTTCTCATTGTTGGTATATAGAAACCCAACTGTTTTTGTTTGTTGATCTTGTACCTTGCAATGTTGCTTAATTTGTCTATTCGCTCTAGAAGTTTTCCTGTGGACTCTTTGGGATTTTCTATGTATGAGATCAAATCATTCATGAATAGAGATAATTTTACTTCTTCTTTTCCAATATGGATGATTTTTATTTATTTTTCTTGTCTTATTTCTCTGCCTAGGACTTCTAATACAATATTGAATAGTAGTGAGAGTGAGTACTCTTACCTTGTTCCTGATTTTGAGGGTAAAGCTCTCAGTCTTTCTCCATTAATTATGTGTCCTGAACCATATTGGGGAATTTTCCTTCTATTCCAAACTTCTTTAAGGTTTACATAAAGAAAGAGTACCGGATTCATCAAAGAGGATATTCAAATGGCCACAAAACACATGAAAAGATGCCCAGTTCATTATGCATTGCTGTTGTTAGTGCCATCAAGGAAGTCACTCCCACTCATAGTGACCACATGTAAAACAGAAAGAAACAATGCCTGGTCATGCACTATCCTCACAAATCTTGCTATGCTTGAACCCATCCTTTGACCAACTGTGTCTATCCATCATGTTGGAGGTCTTCCCTTTTTTCTCTGGCCATCTACTTGACCAAGCATGAAATACTTCTCCAATGACTGGTTTCTTCTGACAACATGACACAAGCAGGTGAGATGAAGACTGGCAATTTTTGCTTCCAAGGAGTATTCAGGCTGTA
>NW_006922680.1:197964-199151 GCF_000298275.1 Orycteropus afer afer | reverse complement strand
CATAGTTAATAAAATACATCTAAACATCTTTCTGGTATTCTTTATTTTCAACCAAGATCCATCAGACATCAGCAATGATATCTCTTGTTCCACGTCCTCTTCTGAATCCAGCTTGAATGTCTGGTAGTTCCTTGTCAATATACTGCTGTAACCATTTTTGAATTATCTTTAGTAAAATTTTACTTGTATGTGATATTAATGATATTGTTCAACAATTTCCATATTCTATTGCATCATCTTTCATTGGAATGAGTACAAATATGGATCTCTCTAGTCAGTTTGCCAGGTAGCTGTCTTCCAAATTTCTTGGCCTGGACAAATAACCAGTTCCAGCAACTGTATCCATTTGCTGGAACATCTCAATGGGTAGTCTGTCAAATCCTAGAGCCTTGTTTTTCACCAATTCCTTCAGTGCAGGTTGGATTTCTTCCTTCAGTACCATTGGTTCTTGATCATATGCTGAAATAGTTTAACATTGACCAATTTTTTTGGGTACAGTGACTCTGTGTATTCCTTCCATATAATTTTATCCATTCATTCATTCATTCATTCGTTTGTTTATTTATTTATTATTGTGCCTTGGGTGCAAATTTACAGGGTAAAATTTGTTTTACATTCAACATTTCATGTACATTTGGTTTCATTCCCCAATTACCACCCCCATCCTTACCCACTCTTTTCCTCTCCCTTCCCAGTAACACCCACCCATGCCTTTCTTAGTCATGCACTCCTGTCTGTACAGCTTTTCCTTCTATCTTCTTTAGATGCTGCCTGCATCATTCAATATTTTGCCCATAGAATTCTTCAATATTAAAACTCAAAGATTGATTTTTTTTTCTTCAGTTCTTTCAGTTTGAGAAATGCCAAGCATGTTCTTCCTCTTTAGTTTTCTGACTCCAGGTCTTTGCCCAGTTCATTATAATGATTTACTTTGTCTTCTTGAGCTGCCCTTTGAAATCTTCTGTTCAGCCCTTTTATTTCAACATTTCTCCCATTTGCTTTAGCTACCCTTTTTTCAGGGTCTCTTCTAGCATTCATTTTCTTCTTTACTGACTTTTTAGTGACTGCTTTCTTTGTGTATGATTTTCTTGATGCTGTCTCATAACTCGTCTGATCTTTGGTCATTTGTGTTCAATGCATCAAACTTATTCTTCACATGGTGTCTAAATTCAGGTGGGATATAATCA
>NW_006922680.1:190442-197852 GCF_000298275.1 Orycteropus afer afer | reverse complement strand
CACCTCTTTCCACAGATGTAGTCAACCTAGTTCCTTTGTATTCCATCTGGTGAGGTCAACATGCATAGCCACTCTTTATGTTGTTGAAAATGTATTTGCGATGATTAAGTCATTGGTCTTGTAAGATTCTATCATGTTGCCTCCAGCATCTTTTCTATAACCAAAGCCATATTTTCCAATTATCAATGTTTCTTCTTTGTTTTCAAGTTTTGCATTTCAACCATCAGTAATAATCAATACACCTTGATTGCATGTTTGGTCAATTTCAGACTGAAATGGATGATAAAGATGGTAAAAATCTTTAATTTCTTTATCTTTGGCTTTAGTATTGGTGTGTAAATTTGAATAATAGTCATATTAGCTGGTTTTCCTTGTAGGCATATCGATATTATCCTATCACTGACAGCATTGTACTTCAAGATAGATCTTGAAACATTATTTTTGATGACAAAGGTTATGCCATTCCTGTTCAATTTGTCAGTGCTGGCATAGTAGACCATATGATTATCTGATTGTAAATGGCCAGTACTAGTCCATTTTAGCTCACTAATGCTTAGGATATTGATCTTCATGCATTCCATTTTGAAAGCTTCCAATTTTCCCATATTCATACTTTGTACATTCCATGTTCAGATTATTAATGGATGTTTGCAGCTGTGTCTTCCCATTTTCAGTTGTATTACATTAGCAAATGAAGACCCTGAAAGCTTTACTCCATTCATGTCATTAAGGTTGACTCTACTTTGAGGAGGTAGCTTTTCCCTAGTTGCAATTTGAGTGCCTCCCAACCTGAGGGGCTCAATTTCTGGCAGTATATCAGATAATGTTTCACTGCTCTTGCTAAAATTTTCCAGTAATATCTCAGACATTGTTTCACTGCTATTCAGAAGGTTTTTTACTGGCCAATTTTTTTTCACAGTGAATAGCTCTGTCTTTCTTCCCAGTCCATCTTAGTCTGGAAGTTCCACTGAAACCTGTTCACCCTGGGTAACCATTCTGGTATTTGAAATACCAATAGCATATCCTCCAGGTACACAGCAACATGTAAGCCATGTTTACAAAGTGACAGATGAGTGGTTGCATTAAGCCTTAGAAATATAGGAATCTGAACCATGGTGAGATACCATTTCACTCTCACTACAATGGCTAATATACAAAAAGAGAATAGAAAAATTTTCATCAACCGAATAATGGATAAGCAAAATGTGGCACATACATACAGTGGAATAATATGCAGCCAGTTGGAAAAATGAAGTGTTGATACATGCAAAATTATGGATAGAGCTTGAAGACATGAGGCTTAGTGAAATAAGTCAATCCTGACTGTGGTGTAGCATCCCATTTTATGCATGTACTACAACAGGTGAGTTAGGAAACAAATTGTAGTACATGCATACAATGGACTCTAAGTAACAATAAAGAATAATGAGGGACCAATCCTTGGAGAAAGACATGAGGCTTGATAAAGTAGAGGTTCAATGAAAAATCCAAAGACCCTCAACAAGATGGATTGACACAGTGGCTGCAACAATGGGCTCAAACATAGCAATGGTAGTGAGGATGGTGCAAAACCAGGCAGTGTTTCATCCTGTTGTACACAGGGTCACTACGAGTCAGAACCAAGTCTATGGAACTTAACAACTACAAGAGCGATAATTTAAAGTACGTAAGAGGATGTTCATTAGTTATAGGCCAATATTACACCATCTTTTATAGGACTTTTCTGCAGTTGAAGATTTTGGAATCCACAGGTGTCAAGAGGGTCCTGGAATCAATCCTAAACAGATACCATGGGACAACCACAGACACAGAGAGCAAAATACTTTGAAGGTTACCAGGGATGAGAGGAGGAAGAGAGGAAGAATCACTTTATAGATAGTAGAACCTGTTACTTTTGATGACGGGAAAGGCAAGACCAAATATGGGTGAAGTCAGCACAACTTGAACAAGGTAAATAAAGACACTAAAAAGTACGTGAGAAAAATGGACAATTTTGATAAATACTATAACATAGAAAATTTTGCAACAACTAAACAACATAAGCATAGTTATGAAGGTAGGTATGGATATATAGTGTGTATATAAGGTATATGTGAGTAAATGCATCCACATGTATAGGAATATCTGTAGGCATATGCATTTATACTTTTTTATATGATGCATAAATATCCACTTATATAACAAACAACATAGGAGGCACAGTTATGGAGGCTTCCTAGACTTATCCAAACAATTCCCAGGACTGGTTTACTGGATTAAAAGGCCTGGGCTGGCATAAAAGTTCTACATCCTAGTTAGCTGAATAGCATGTAGAATCTGAAAGCTTGTGAGCATCCACATAATACACAAATATTGGTCTATACTTGTGTGGTGCAAAAGAGAATGAAGGAAATGAAAGGCTCAGAGAAGAAAGTCATCGACAGGACTAATAGCACACACAAACCACAGCTTCTCCTAACCTGAAACCAGAACTAGATGCTGTCAGGCTACCACTACTAACCATTCTGACCAGGGGCATGTTAGAAGATACTGGATGTAATGGAAGAAAAATGTAGAACAGAACTCAAGTTCCTAAAAAAAGACCAGACCTACTAGACCCATAGAAACTAGAGAAATCCCCAAGACTATAGACCCAAAATAACCCTTGAACATGAAACTGAATCCATTTCTGCAGGTCAGCTTTCAGCCAAATAATAGATTAGGTTATAAAATAAACAGGTTTGTCCCTGAGTAAAGTGCTCTCTTAAACAATGAATGGTCAATAACAAACAAATGGTCAATAGTTACCCAAACAGAAAGTTGAGAAGGCAAGGACAACAAAGGAAGCTAGATAAATGGAAATGTAACAAATATAATAGAATAATGACAATATTGACACATTGTAAAAAATTGTAGCCAATAGCATGGAACAACTTGAATGAAAATTTTAAAATAAATACCTATTGAACACAATCAAATATTATTAAAAACAAAAGACAAGGAAAGGCAAATGTGTTAAAAACAAAGTGTATTAGTGGTTATCAGGGGTAGGATAAAGGGGGAAGAATGGGTGGTTTAATGGTGATGGAAATACTGCATTTATTAAGGGTAGGGTTGCACAGCCAATTATTATTATTGCTGTCAGTAAGTTGTACACCTGTAAAATTTTGAATTTGGAAAGTAGCATGATAGCTATATTTACAGCAATGATTGGTGGGGCAGGGACAGTAGCTGCTGAGGCTGCTTATGTACAACTTAAAAATTCATAGGATTTGGTTCCTTGGTTTGGGATTTTAATGTCATGGTTTAATGGGAAATCACAGTTAATTGACCTAATAATATGTTTAGTACTTCTGTTCTACCTTCTAGCTTGTTGTGTAGTGCCTGAGATCTTAAAAGCTTGCAAGAAGCCATCCAAGGTATAACAATTGGTCTTTATTTCCCTGGAACAAGAGAGGAAGATGGAGAGTCAAGAAAAGAGTGAAAATACGGAATGTATACCATGTGACTCAAAGAACTGGATGGTGACCAGCTAAAACTTTCGAACATTTTGATCAAAGATTCTGTAGAAGAGTCCTGAACTAAAGGGGAAAAAGTGTAGAACAGAATTTCAAATTCTCTTGGACTCCAGACTTCCTGGAGCCATGAAGTTTGGATGAACTCCTGGAACTACTGCCCTGAAATAGTCTTTAAATCTTAAACCAAAAATATCCCCTGAAGTCATCTTAAAATCAAATGCTAGTTTAACTTCTGAAAAATCTCCTCCTTGAACATCATGCTCTTTTAAGAATATCTATGTGGAATCAAAGTTACCACAATAACTCAAAGGATTACATAGGAAACTTACAGGCAGTGAGTTTATGTTAATGGAGGAGGAACAAGTGAGAAAATGTGAGAATTGGTTGCAAAACTCAAGGAATATAACTGATGTCATTAAATAGTACATGTAGAAATTGTTGAAGTGCTGTATGGTTTGTTGTGTATATTCTCAACAACAATAAAATTTTTAAAGCAAGGGGAAAAAGTCTAAGACTCACAGAAGCTAGGAATCTTACCCTAAAAAACAAAATTTGAAAGAAGACCTACAGTATTCCAAGACTCATGTTCTTCACACTACATTAGTTTTCTCCTGATTATAATATAAATTCTCCAGGTAGTAGGGATAGGACAAAGGTACCATTCAAAAGTAAAGACTAGACATATACACAGAAAGACAAAATGGTATTTCTTTGTGGCAGGATAATGGATGTTTCTTTCTCCTGCTTTTTAAGTGCTTTTGAACATTTCTAAAATGAACATAAATCATTTTTAAGACTGTGTACTTTTTTAAAAATAAGGCCTACTTTTATTTTAAGGAAGAAGATATTTTTAAGAAAATATCATAAGCAATAAGCAGTAGATTTTAACTGTGTTGTTACATGAAGTCCTAAATTTCCATGAACTGTGTTGGTGAGAGGGGAGACCAAGTGAATGGGGCTTGGAGTTCCCATCCAGACTTTGGATGTGCTCAGATTTTATCAGTTCTGCATATTTGAATGCATCGAAATATTATATTTAGAAAAAGAAGAATAAAAGAAGTCCTCTGCTAAAAGGAAGAACAGTCAAAACCACTGCCATGGAATTGGAAAAAGAGTTCCATGTAAATAATGTCCCTTAGTAAATAGGGAGCTCTAGTAAATATGGGAGCTCTGGTGGCATAGTGCCTAAGGTGTTTGACTGCTAACTAGAAAGCTGGCGGTTCAAACCCACCAGCCCCTCCTTGAAAGAAAGACTGGGGAATCTACTTCCATAGAGATACCACCTTGGATACCCAAAAGATACTGTAGTGATACCCAAGGAGGGGTAGCTATAAGTCAGAATCAACTTAACGGCGGTAAGTTTGGTTTTTTGGTTTGGTTTAGTAAATAGTTTCTCTGAAGTGAAATCTCTGTCAAATAACTCTTGATGCTTTGTGGCCATTTTCTGTCTATTCTAAATCATAAAGTCTACTTCCTGAAAATAGAAGACTTTTATTACACTCTTCTATTCAAAGATGTCACTTTGAAGACTAAGGTGCACCTCACCCAAGTCATGGTATTTTCAGTCACTTCATATGGATGTCAAAGCTGGACAAGGAACAAGAAAGATCACAAAAGAACTGATGCATTTGAATTGTGGTGTTCGTCAAGAATACTGAAAATACCATGGACTACCACAAGAACAGGAGCTTTGGTAGCATAGTGCCTGAGGAACTTGACTGCTAACCAGAAGGCTGGCGGTTCAAACCCACCAGCCACTCCTTGGAAGGTAGATGGGGCAATCTACTTCCATAGTGATATTGCCTCGGAAACCCAAGGAGGGGTCGCTATGAGTTGGGTCTGATTTGACAGCTCACAACAACAATAACAACAGTCAGTACCTAACAACAACATTCAAAACAAAAAAGAAAAGTTATTTAGGGAGCTTCCAGATACCACCTCAGTAAGGTTACCCAGATTCCTAGGCCAGGGACCAAAATTATTATCACTTTGAAATTCATCATTTTTGTTTACTTCTTCCCCACATTTGTTTGTTTTATAACTATACCATTCCTAGACTAGTTAGTATTAAAGTTCTCAAAATAAAAGAAGTCTGTGTTTTTCTGAAAGAATATCAATAGCAACGACAAAGGACCTCAATAAGATGTAATGCATCTATAGTGAAATTGAGGGTGGGGAATCCCACAGGATATACTGGTTATTACAGAAAGAAGGAAAAATGGGCCAAATCCTTAAAACCTTATAGCCAGGATGGAAAGAATGGACAAGGCATTGCCCTAAATCTGAGTGGTAGTTCTGATGAGTCAAGGCCTTTCATAATTAATGCTTGTTACAATTTTCTTTACTCATTAGGAGCAAGTGAGGATGCTTTACTGCCCTGGCATAGAGTAGGAATCACTCAATATGTATGACTGACTGGATACCTTAGAGAATTTTCTTATTCATGTTGCTTTTCTTGCTGCAATTATGATAAAGTGTTTCAATGCTAGTATCTATATAATTGTTTTGGTTGTTAGCAACCTTCAAATCAGTTCCTGCCTCTTGGAGACCCCATGTGTGACAGAGAATTGCTCCATAAGGTTTTCTTGGCTGTAGTTTTCACAGAAGAACCACTGCTGGTTGAGTTGATTACAAACTGCTTGTGCCACCTGGGTTCCTTAGTACACATATAGAGGACCATGGATTTCAAACAAGAAGTCCCTTGGAAACGAGTGGAAGCAGAGTGGAGGCATTGTCCTCTTATGATGAGCACACTGTGCTTTCTTCGGGATCATCACTAGAGAGAATGAGTTGGAAGTGTGCAATGTCAAGTTAGGGGCAACCAGAGTTAATGCTGATCAATTCCAATTTCATTGTAAGTCATTTATGTAAACAGATATGTGCACCAAGGAAGCTAAAGCTAAACCACAACCACATCATATAATCACACAGATGCAATTCCTGAAAGACTATCTAAATATTCAATCAGAACACACGTTCATGTTTAAGGATAGGAACAAATATATTCAGTAACAGAAATCATTTAAGACTTCATTTAGCAGGGCTTTTGGTTTTTTATATTTAATTTCCCCTTTTTTACTCTCTTATTGGATTGGTGTTATTGGTATTATCTTCTCTTCAGCAGAATTTTAACTTTCTATTTTTCCTCAGATAAACATATACAACATAAAATGGGGTTTGTTTTTTTTTTAATCAGGGATTAATTCCATGCAATTTCACTTCAGAACCTGAGCATTTGAAGTGCTGGTTATCAGACTTGTCCTACATCCTTAGCATGCAGCCGTAAGTGAAACAGAGCATTTTTTTTTTTTTAATATTGGAAATGTGCCTCAAGCTGAATAAGGTCTGTGTATTTGGTAAGTATTTGACATAATTCAAAATCAGCATTCAAAATGTAAACTTAGGATTTGCATTATTTATTTTTATTTTGTTTCTCCCCTTTTCATTTGCTCACTTCCTTTTTGGTATGATTTTTTTTTTTTTTCAGAATATGAGTCAGATATACAAGGTGCATTTTGTTTGGCTCCTAGATGAGTGGTAATACGGTACACTTGGAACTGTGCCCAGAAATGTAGCTTTTGAAGCTATTCTAATGGGCCATCTCTCACTGATAGGACATGAGTAGATTGTAGCATCTTTTCCACATAAAAGCAGAGATCTTACATAGCTTCAAAGCACAGGGAGATTTCATTCTCAGCAAGGGATCATAAAGTCATATAATGGCCATATATATATATATATTTGTTGTTGTTATGTGCCGTCGAGTCGGACCCGACTCATAGTGATCCCTCATAGGGTTTCCGAGGCGGTATCACTACAGAAGTAGATTGCACAACCTTCCTTCCAAGGAGTGGCTGGTGGGTGTGAACTGCCAACCTTCTGGTTAGCAGTCAAATGCCTTAGGCACTATGGT
>NW_006922680.1:187951-190342 GCF_000298275.1 Orycteropus afer afer | reverse complement strand
CCAAGGAGTGGCTGGTGGGTGTGAACTGCCAACCTTCTGGTTAGCAGTCAAATGCCTTAGGCACTATGGTACCAGAGCTCCCATAGATAGATAAATAGATAGAAAGATAGATAGATTATTGTTGAAAGTGAAATTCCAAATGACCATAATAAACAAATGCAACACCAAAGAAAAGCTATATTATAGAAATACATATTTATACTTACCATGATTCATAGATGTGGGAATTAAAAAATAAAAATGCCTACAGAAACAATGGTAAACATATATTTTAAATTATAATAGTTATCCCTAAATTAAAGTTCTTAAATTAGTCCATTTATTTGAGAAAGATTATGCATTCATAATAACTTAAATAAAATTGAGAGAACTGTTGAAAACCATGTGTTACTTTATGGTAAATGCCCTACGGAGGGAAAAAAAATCTAATCTAAATGCCTTTCATTGGAGCTTGTGTCCCTGTGTCCTTGTGTTGTTTGCTAGGAAAACATCAATGAAATGCACCCTTAGGGGTGGAAAAATGTAAGATTTGAACTTAATGAAGGTTGACAATGACTAATATTGATGTCCTTATCACAGATGACAAGAGGGCTAGGCTGCTGCTCTGCCATAAAGGCCCTCTACTAGTTCAAAAGCTTATTATTTGAAAACTGCAGTGTTCATGCCAAGATCTTTCACCCGATATTCATCAGCATAAAATGAGTTAGCCTCCTGTTCGCCAAGCTTTAAACTGAAAAGACTATATGCCACTGCTGCTATTGCACAGCCTTCTTACTGGACAGTTTTTTTAACTTTAAAGATATAAAAAATCTCCCAGAAGGGAAAGGTGACTTTAAGACTATTTTCTGTGCAATAATGATGTTTCTCTTTATATTAAAAAACAAGCCTAGTTCCTTTGGACTAAATTCATACTTGCTTTAAAAAATATCTGAAGTTGTGAAGAGTCTGGTAAAGAAAAATATATTCAACATTCAGATAGAGAGAGGATATATTTAACTCCAAATGATATGATTCAAACCACTCACAGCCCATGTCTTTATGTATTGCCTATGCTCACTGCTCTTTCTGAAGGAAAAATAAGATTGAAAAGGAACTTATGACCAAAATATCACGTTACAGAATATTAATTAGATCATTGCCAGTACTACAATTGGTGTATTAATGTGGATATTTTCCTTGTTAGTAAAATAAACATAATTATAATCTTAATGGCTTTCAAGAAAGAACCTATTTTTTTTTTTTTTTGGTGTTAAGGTATCGAATTGAACCTAAATATTTATTTAATCCTTCTGTGGCAAATATTGCTTTGTCTACCATTTTCCCTTCTTCCCTGGTAATGGATAGATAGTTGCCATTGAGTGGAATCCTACTCATGGTGACTTTATGTACAACTGAACCAAATATTGCCAAGTAATGCATCATCTTCATGATATACGTTCATGTTCATCTTTATGGCTATTCTGCCAATAAAGCTCACTGTGGGGCTCCCTTACCCTCTCTGGCCCTCTATATGACCAAACATGAAGTCTTCCTCCAGCAATTAATCTCTCCTGGTGATAAGTTCAAAGCAATCAAGCCAGACAATGTTCTGTTGTGATCCATAAAGGTTTTCTCTGACTATTTTTTTTTATGAAGTAAATCGCTGCGGTGTAGTGAATTACATGGTATGGCTTTTCTATCCATAGTCTTTGTAACTCCCACCAGATTACTGTGAGTAGCTGCTTCTAAACTCCTGATTGTTCAAGTCATCCACTTGGGGCATTTCTGTTGGAGCAGCATGAAGTAATCTTCTGGAAAGCTGTCTCTCTCATGTGTGTAGAATTCTGATGCTGGGATTGGTTGGTTTTGCTACTCTGCCAGGCTTAAAATGAGCTCTCCTAGAGGCAGAGAGAAAAATCTCACTGCCAACTGAGAGAGATGCCCAACTGAGAGAGATGTTTAGCTGAGAGATGGCAGCAGTGGAACCAAGAGGCACAATACAGAGTAGCAGGTCTACCTAGTCCACAGAGGCAGAGGCCAGAGAGGTATGTTTAAGGGCACTGCAGAGGGGAGACTCTCCTGATCAAAGAACTGTGTTTTGAGTGTATTCCTGAACTTGAATTGTAGCTTTTTGCTTCCCTAATAAACCCCATAATCAGTGAGTTCTATATGGCCATGGCAGAAAATTATAGAACCCAGCAGAGAGGTAGTGAATGCTGTGGGAGGGCTGATTGGTGTCAAGGTTGTTAAGAGGCCTGGAGGGTGGCAGCATGTCTGGCCTCATAAGAAAAGGCCTTGGGCTGCTGATAGTGATTCTGTCTTCCTCTTGTGAAGTTACAGGAGGTCAGAAGATGCCACCTCCCTGCCCCTTTAGCAATCATCAGGTCTTTCTTCCTAGTCTGTCTTAGTCTA
>NW_006922680.1:184188-187851 GCF_000298275.1 Orycteropus afer afer | reverse complement strand
AGTTACAGGAGGTCAGAAGATGCCACCTCCCTGCCCCTTTAGCAATCATCAGGTCTTTCTTCCTAGTCTGTCTTAGTCTAGAAGTTCAGCTGAAACCTGTCCACTATGGATGACCCTGCCGGTATTTGAAATATTTGTGGCATCGCTTCCAGTATCACAGTAACATGCAAGCCACCACAGTATGACAAATTGATAGATGAGTGATTGTCCCTGGAAATAGGACCTCTGATTCTTAGCTGGGTACATTTTCTTCTCACTATTGTTAACTCAGTGTGCTGAAGTGACAAATTTCTAGCTAGTGGAAAGTAATATGATGGAGTGTGCCTTTCTTTGAATTTCTTTCTTCCTGCTGGCTACAATGTAGATGTGATGACTAAGATGAAGCAACAATCTGGAACCATGAAATAGAAGCCATATGTTGAGAAGTTTGGAACAAAGATATAGAAGGAAGTGAGGTCTCTGATGGTTTTGGAACTCAGTGCCAGTTCTGGATTGCTTATGTCTGGATTTTATCCACATGAAAGAAAAATGAACTTCTGACTTGTTTGATCCACTGTTATTCTGTATTTTCTATAATCCACAGCCAAACCTACTCCTAACTGACAAACCAGCTTTTAAAACTCATTTAAAAAATTAGGGTAAAAATCCACAGAACTGAAAAACAAAGAAAAGTGCTCTCAGAAATTACTAAAAGTTTTGAGGATATATAAAACATATTGAATATTTTAGTATGTTTCAGTATGTTTGAAATATAGAAGCTGTGGTGGCATAGTGCCTAAAGTATTTGACTGCTAACCAGAAGGCTGACGGTTCAAGTCCACCAGCCACTCCTCAGAAAGAAGGTTTAGCAATCTACTACCATAATGATACTGCCTCAGAAACCCAAAGAGGGGTCGCTATGAGTTGGATCCAACTCAAAGGCAGTGAATTTGTTTTCTTTGTTGTTATTGTTTTGGTTTGAAATATATCACACACAAAAAAAGGTAACAAATTAAAGAAAATCTAATCACCTCTAATAAACCTACAAAAAAAAAGAAAGAAAGAAAACTCTCTCCTCCTAAACTCCATCACATATTTAGGCTGATTTCTTCAAAAAAAAAAAAAAAAAGTGATGTCTTAGTAAAGTTTAATATTCAAAAATGGCAAGGATAACAAGAACTTATTGATTTCCATCAATCCTTCAATCCTAGAATGTTCCCTCCTTACATACACTGTGGCTTATCCCCATATGATGCTTGCTAAATAAAGTGGAACATTTCTTACTGCAAGATCCTAAGGTGAGGACGAATTCCAAGACTCAGTTGACTGAATAGCCACAGCCAAATAGGAAGTTAAAAAAGGCTCAGCACAGCAGCAAACTCCCTAAAAGAACTCTGCCACTATAGTACCTTTTTTCCTTCTTTACAAATAGCAACTGTTCTAAACAAACACACACACACACACACACACACACACATCTAGGTTCCCAGAAGACAAGACCGTAGAAGAGGTTGAGTACAGTAAATGAGACATTAGCTACTGCATTTTCTGCCAATTAACAGCAGTACAAGGAAAGTTGGGACTTTGTCACAGTTATACCTTCAAGTCATATAATACTGTTCAAGAAAAGCCCTAACCTACAGGTCTATCCCTACACTGTAGGAGAGATTCTTCATTGTTCCATTGATAACCATTCTCCCTTTCTTCTTTTTTAAATTTTAGCATCCCTGAGTTTTAGCTCTGCACCTTACCATCCGCCTAGAAGCCACATGTTCCAGCCTCCCTGGAAGGCAGTCTTGGCGGGGGAAAAAAAAAGTAATGTGCACAACTTCTGGGTCACATTCTTAATAAAGGAACTGCTTGACATCTTCTTCATTTTTTTACTTTCTTTCTAGCTGAGAAACATCACTGATTGGAACAGTTCCTTTGGGCTCACAGACAGAAGTTCCATGTTAAACTATGACAGAACCACCACTTCTAGCTCTGAACTGCTCATCTCTGAACTATAACAAGAGGGAAACAAAATTCTAGCTTATATAAAACTCTAATTCTGGAGTGTCATTATCACAATATCTTAGCTTGTAATGTGCTCCATGAAATACAAAGGGACATCTTCCTTTGGCCCTGAGCCAGCCTGCTGTACTATTTAGAGGGAAAAAATCACAGAGCTCAACAATTATGCATTGTATTGAGGTTTGGTGAAAACAAGGTAAACTGAACACTGATGTGCATAGGTAGCTCCAACACCACTAACAGTTCATCACTCTTCTATCTTCCTGTAAGAAATCCTGTTAATTTGATGTCTGTATCACTAAACTCGACTATCTCCTAACACTTGTCATAACATTGATGACTGGGGATCTAAGAAGACACTAACCTTTCTCACATGAGAGATGAAAGCATGAGAAGTTCATATTTGATGGGAGCTATGGGAAATGTACTGCTGTAAGAGGAAATTCGGGTTTCAAATAAAGCAAAGATGTTGACAAAAATAATACAAAGTTGTTGAAGATGTAAGCATATGTGCAGATTATGAAACACCAGCTTCAGAGGTCACATAGAAATGTATTGGCAAGTGTAAATGAATTTTGAGTAGAGATTGGAACTGAACAAGAAAGAGATAAAAATAAGTATAAGAAAAAAATATAACTACAGATGCAGTGATTTAAAAATTATAAGAGAAAATATGTACTCCTTAATATAAAAAATTTTTGAACCCTGAATGCAAAGCACAATTCTCTAAGGAAATAAAAATCACTCAAAAATGCCTTGAGTCAGACAATTAAAGAGCATAAAAGTTGTCATTTCTGTCTATCCAACAACAAAAAAAAATCTGAACAAACTGAAAAGCAACAACTGTTTTAATATCCACCAGAGAACTGAGGTCAGAGGGCAAACCAATGCTCCCCATCCCAAACAAACAACTGGAGAGACAGGGCAAATACAAAGAATTACAGCTGAAGACTGAACACAGACTAGCTTGAGAGATCAAAACTATTGGAAGCTCAGCCTTGGGGAAGCCAAAACACTTTATTTTACCTCCAAAAGCCTTAACAGCTTCTCTCTGTGTTAATGGGAGAAAAATCTCCTTGAATTTCTGAGAGGGTGGAGGGAAAAATAACGATTTTGAAATGCAAGCAGAATGCTCTGTTCTTAACAAGAGCTGCCCTCAAGGGAAACTATTTTACCTGCACTTAAACAAGGAGGGTATTACCATAGTTAACCAATATAAGCAAAGCAAAATACACAATTCCAGACCCTATAACCTTCCTGTCTTGCCTAAGGGGTCAAAATAAAACTAGACAAAACAAAACAAAAGCTGAGAGGAACTGGCAAAAGTCACAGACCAGGGACACAAACTCATTAAAAGACAGTCATCAGCAGGAGGAGACAAGATGGCATCCTGGTGAAATACTGTGCTGAGTCCTTCTACAACAAAGAGCAAAAAAAAAAAAAAAAATGAAACAGATACAGATGATATTCCTGAAACTCGGAGCATAAATGAAAGGATAAAGGATTGGCTTAAACACCAAGTGGAAAAAGAAATAGAATTAAAATAACGATTGAGGAGAGAAAAGGAGTAGGGACGCGACACACTGTAGCCATTTTGAGACAGAGGAGGCAACATACACATTTGAGGATAAGCCAACTTCACGGAATCTCCGTTAAAACCGTGACACAGTG
>NW_006922680.1:180195-184088 GCF_000298275.1 Orycteropus afer afer | reverse complement strand
GAAACAAGGTGAGCAAAATACAAGCTAGATCTAAGAGAGGAAAGTGCAGGGAGGTGGGTGAGAATTCCAGTGGCACTGGCAACCGCAGAGCAAGGAGGGAGCCAGTAAATGGGGATGAAACCACTCATCAGTAGTGAGACTTGTTCTTGTTTTGTGCGGTGGAGTAGGACCGACTCATAGGAACCCCTCCTTGGGTTTCTGAGGTGGTATCACTATGGAAGTAGATTGCCCAACCAGTAGATTGCCCAACCTTCCTTCCGATGAGGGCTGGTGCGTTTGAACCGCCAGCCTTCTGGTTAACAGTCAAGTGCCTTAGGCACTATGCTACCAGAGCTCCCTTAGTGAGTCTTAGTACTTTGGATTGGGGCTTGTGCAGAAAGGAAAGCCTGTGAGGTGGCAGTTGGAGACGCTGGACTCCAGGAAGACTCCCTTGATAGAGTCCAGGCAGAAACAGGATAATCGGCTGCATTTGCTCAGTACACCGCAGTGCACCATCCGCCGACCAACTCATGTCTCTGCAGATAGTGCTCTACATGGCTGGTGCCCACATTATAGACAGGAAGTACCCTCACACACTGCAAACTGTACCCCACAGCCTCCACTGTCAGAGGTGTGTACACTTGCAAGCCACACACCAGAAACCCTCTGCCATCACTGTTGGGGGTACCCACATGTGCTGACCTCATGCCAAGAGCACAATTTGTTAGTAGATAGGTTACAGGCATATGAAGACTGTGTGCCAGGTTCCTGCAGCCACCCCAGGCACATGTTACTGCAGAGGGTATGTGCTAAGCTCACCACTGCCATTTCCGTGGCTACCAGTAGTGTGTACATTTGTGGATCAAGCATCAGCCACCAGCCACCAATGAAGCTGGCGGCATACATGTCAGTGGAAAGGGCACTGTTAGCCCATCACCTAAGACGAGCAGACAATAGTTGCTGTGCCAACTTTTTCTCTTTTTCCTATTTCTTTTTTCCACTTTTTCATTATATTTGTTAATTTTTCCCCTTCCTCTTCTTCTTCCTTTATTATTACTCATTTTTACCATCTCTCCTTGTTTTTCCTTTTTAACATTTTTGTCTCTGCTCCATCCACTGGAAAGCAGATATTGCTTCCCCACTAGTCAGCCACATCTACCACACTCATCACCTAACACCCCATGCAATGGGCTAGTGCCACCACCCATTTCTGCACCACTGGATCAACAACAGAGAGTTGCTCACTGCACCTTCAGCATCTCTTCATGATCAGGAAACAAAGGCTGTGCCTAGACATCCATCAGTTACTCCACCCACCAGGAGACAGATGGGGAATTCCCCAGTGTTGTCAAATAAGGCATAAGTAGCATGTCCACCTTTCCTATGCTGATATATCAAAACATAGCAAAACAAAAAATTAAGGTGAAACAAACCAACACATAATCAACAAATAAATACAGCAAATCCAAAATGTCTCTGAGGAAACAGACATCAAATCAAACAAAGAAAAAAGACAAAATGGCATAAGCAAATTATCAAAATAAAGAACCAGGAAACCTCACTGAAGAAGACCAGATGATAGAACTACCTGATAAGGAATTTGAAAGATTTATATAGAGAGCAACCCAAGAGATCATGGAAAGCACAAACAAAATCAAAGGAAAGACAAAAAATATCCTATAAGAATGTAAGAATACAATACAAGAGCAAACTGCAAAATAGACAATTGGAAACCACACAGAAACAGTAATTAGAAATCCAGAAGATTAACACTAAAGTTTCAGAGGTAGGTAACATGTTGGAAGGGTAAAGAGTAAAACTGAATCAATACAAGAATGGGTCAGTGAATTAGAAGACTAATACTTTGACATCAATTTGTATGAGGAAAAATTTAAAATAAATAAATGAAAAAAACCTAAGAATTTTGTGGGACATGATCAAAAAGAATCATTCATGTGTGATCAGAATTCCAGAACAGAAGGAAACAAGGAAAAAAAAAAGGGGGGGAGGGATTGTCAATAATTTTCCAGCAGAAAACTTCCCTAATAACATCAAAGACAAAAAGAGAGCCATCCAAAACCTCAATGTGTTTCATACAGTTTAGATTGTAAATGAAAGTCTCCAAAATAAATCATAATAAACATTCCAAAACCAAAGACAAAGAACGAATCTTGAGAATAGCTAGGGAAAAATCTAGTATTCCCTAGAAAGGAGGGACCAATAAGATTAATCTCTGATTTCTCAGCAGAAACCATGCGGGCAAAAAGACAGGAAGGCAACATATATAAAACGTGGAAAGGAAAAAGTTGCTAACCAGGAATTAAATATTCAGGAAAACTGTCTCTCAAATACAATGACAAAATTTAGATATTTCCAGATATACTGAAATTAAGGAAATTTGTAAAAATCAGACCAGCATTACAAGAAATGCTAAAGGGTGTCCTTTGGACAGAAACACAACAATGTTAGATAACAACCTGAGATTAAGACAATGACAACACACTTTAGTTTTGTATATTCCACCATACATAAATTATATTTCAATAAAATATATTTTTTAAAAAAACTATGACAACATCACTCAAAGAACAAATGAAAAAAAGAACTATAAAAAATAAAATAAACTTGCTAGAGTAAAAATTGGGAACCACAATCATCCATGCAAATACAAAGCAAAAAGGGGGAATAAACTGTATAATTACAGAACTTGCAAATAGATCAGAAGTCAGGATGATATCAATATAGAGCAGATTAAAGTTAGAAGATAACATAAGTTACAGGGTAACCATAAAGTAAATTAGAAAATCTTCTAACCAAAATAAGAAAGAAGAAAATCATAGACCTTAGTAAACACAAAATTAAAAGCAACAACAAATGAAAATCTGATAACAAAGTGAACTCACCACAGAGAAATATATGGAACAAACAAATCATCAACACTACAATAAAAAAACACAAAATAAAGGCAGTAGTAAACTCATCTATCAATAACTACACTGAATTTAAAAGGATTAAATGCACCAGTCAAAAAAAAAAACAGTAAAAGAATTGATAAGAAAATAGGAACCATTAATATGCTGCCTAGAACAGATTCATCTTAGACACAAAGATAAAAACAAATTAAAAATCAAAGGATGGAAAAAATATATCAAGCTAACAGCAACTAAAAAAAGAGCATGGGAAAACAATATTAATTTCTTATAAAATAGATGTCAAGGCAAAACGTAGCATAAAGCACAAGGAAGGTCATTATATAAAACTTAAATGGTCAATCGAGGAAGAGGACATAACCATAATAAATATCTACACAAGCAATGAGAGAGCCCCAAGTATATAAAACAAGCAATATAATTTAAAAGAGAAATAAGCAACTTCACAATAATAGTAGGAGACTTTAATACACCATTTTCAACAAAGGAGAGAGCAACCAGAAAGAAACTCAACAAAGATACAGACGATCTAAACAACACAATCATTTGCCTTCATAGACATATGCAAAACACTCTATCCAACAACAACAAAAAAAGGAATATACACATTCTCTTCCAATGCATGGGGATCATTCTCCAGAACAGACCATGTTACCAGAAAGCAAGCCTCAACAAAATTTAAAAACTTCAAAATAATACAAAGCATCTGCTCCAATAACAACTCTATAAAATTAGAGAACAATAAAAAGGTCATGCATAAAAACCAAATTGAAAAACACATTGTTGAAATATTATTGAGAAATATAGGAAATAAAAAAAAATTCCTAATACTATGCAACCCTGAAGAATAATGTAGAATCTGCAAAGCACTGCATAACATGGATGGACATGAAGAACATTATGCTGAGTGAAATAAGTCAATCACAGAAGGACAACTATTGTATTAATCTGTTATTGTAAAAAGTCAAGTTTATATATGGAAGG
>NW_006922680.1:175703-178903 GCF_000298275.1 Orycteropus afer afer | reverse complement strand
ACAGACACATCAAAAAAAAAAAAAATGAATGAATATCAAAGCCTTGAAACAACAACTCTAACAATTAGAAAAAGAACAGCAAAAATGCCCACTGTCTCCAAAAAGAAAGGAAATAAGAAACATTACAGTAGAAATAAATGAAACAGAAAAACAATAGAAAAGTTAAACAAGTCTAGAATCTTGTTATTTTAAAACATTAACGAAGTTGATAAACTTTTGGCAATTTAACAAAAGAAGAGAAGATGCAAATAACATGAATAAGTAATGAAATGGGTGATGTCACAACACAGTCAACCAAAATAAAAAGAATAATGTTTTTGTTGTTGCTAGGTGCCGACAAGTTGGTTCCAACTTATAACGACCTTACATACAACAGAATAAAACATTGCCTGGCCCTGCTCCATCTTCACAATCCTTGCTATACCTGAGCTCATCCTTGCAGCCACTGTGCCAATCGATCTTGTTGAACATCATCTCTTTTTTTGCTGACCCTCCACTTTTCCAAGCATGATATCTTTCTCCAGGAAATGGTCCCTTCTGACAACATGACCAAATTAAGTGAGAGGAAGTCTGACCATTTTCACTTCCAAGGAGGATTCCAGCTCACTTCATCCAGGACAGATTTCTTTGTTCTTCTGGCAGTCCATGGTATTTTCAGTATTCTTCACCAACAACACATTTCAAAAGCATCAACTCTTCTTTGGTCCTCCTTATTCATTGTCCAGCTTTCACATGAAGCTATCAAAAATACCATGGCTTGGGTTAGGCACAAGTTAGTCCCCAAAGTGACATCTTTGCTATTCAACACTGTGAGTAACTGTGTTCCAACAAATTTGAAACCTAGAAGAAATGGCAACCAGCATTTCTAGAAGCATATGATCTACCTAAACTAACATAGACTAAGGTGGAAAATGTGAACAAACTTATAACAAAGGAAGAAATTGAACCAGTCGTCAAAACACTCCCAACAAAAATGCCCTGGCCCAGATGACTGCAGAGGAGAATTGTACCAAACCTTCAGAGAAGAGCTGACAGCAATTCTACTCAAATTATTCCAGCATAACCCTGGTACAGAAATCAGGCCAAAATATCACTAAATAAGAAAATTAAACATAAATATCCCTCATGAATATAGATGCAAAAATCCTCGACAAAATCCTAGGCAATAGCATCCAAGACCATAGCAAAAAAATAATACATCATGATCAAGTATACAGGAATGATTTGTCATCACAAAAAAATAAATAAAACAAAGGAAAACAACCACATTTTCATATCAGTTGATGCAGAAAAGTCATTTCATAAAATCCAATCACCATTCCTGATGAAATCTCTCAGCTAACTAGGAATAATTAAAGGCACATATACAAAACCAATGGCCAGCATTATTCTCAATGGAGAGAGACTGAAATCCTTCTCTGGCTTATGGGAACAAGACAAGAATGTCCTCTGTCACAACTCCTATATGATATTGCAATGGGAGTCCTAATCTGGGCAATACAGCATGAGAGGAAAACAAAAGGCATCAAACTGGCAAAGAAGAAATAAAACTATCCCCGTTTGCAAGTAATATTATCTTACACACAGAAAAGTACAAAGCCTCAACAAGAAAACAAATCGAAATAATTGAAAGATTATTTCATGATCAAAAAGACAGGTATATGACCAACATACAAAAATCAGTTGGCTTCCTCTATACCAACAAAGAAAACTCTGAAAAGAAAAGGAAAACAATACCATTTATAATAGTTACCAAAAAGATAAAATATTTAGGATAACTCTAACCATGGACGAAAGACAGACAAAGAAAGCTACAACACACTACTGCAGGAAACCAAAAGAGACCTACATAAATGGATGAATATATGATGCTCTTGTACAGGAAGAAATAAAATAGTGAGAATGTTAATATTACCCAAAAGTTCTATCCAGATCCCTTATCAGTCTTTTAAGAGATGGAGAAATAAATCACCAAACTTATATGCAAAGGAGATAGACCACAGATAAGCAAAGGACTACTTACAAACAACAATATAGTATGAGACATCACACTTTCCAATCACAAAACCTAATATACAACCATGATAGTCAAAACACCCTGGTATTGCTACAATGACAGACACCTAGACAGATGGAACAGAATTGAGAATCCAGAAGTAAATCCAGCCACCTATGCACACCTGATCTTCAACAAAGGATCAAAATTCATTAAATGGGGAAGAGATAGTCTCTTTAACAAAGGGTTCTGGCAAAACTATCTATTTGTATAAAAATGAAACAATATCCATATCTCACACCATAGTCCACAAAGACAGTTTTCTATATCTTACTTTGATGAGTAACTACTAGGGTCTTAAAAGATTATCAGCAGTCATACAGTACAAATATTGGTCTCTCCTCAGACACAGCAAAGAGAAGTGAAGAAAATCAAAGATGCATGGAAACAATTGTTCAAAAGAACTAACGGTCATCATGCAACTCATCCACCCTGAAACCATAACTAGCTGCTGCTGAGCTACCACTACTGAACACTCAGAAAAGGATCACAACAGAAGGTCCCAGACAGAGTGGGAGAAAAATGTGGAACTAACTCAAAATCATAAAAAAAAAAAAGACCAGATGTACTGGTCTGACAGAGACTAATAGAATCCTGAGACTGTGGCATGACCCCCGTGGTTCAACTTTCAGCCAAGCAATAGACAGGTCTATAAGGTGAATAATAACACTAGCAGGGTATGCCTTCATTAGAATAATCTGCCACCCAAAATCAAAAGAAGAGCTTTTTCACAAGGTTAAACATGTAAGGTAGGAAAGGACAGGGCAGAAAGACAAATAGAAGCAGCAAACACAAGGAGGAAGTGGGAAGAGTGCTGTCTCATTGTGCAAATTGCAATCAATATCACAAAATAAAATGTGTAAAAATTGTTGAATGGAATACCAATTTGCTCTATAAATGTTCACTCAAATCACAATGAAAGTTAAAACAAAGACAAATATCATCATAGGATTATAAAATGTTTCCTCACTACTATACCCTAACATCACGTCAATTGTTGTTGTTGTTGTTAAGTGCCGTGGAGTCGTTTCCGACTCATAGCGACCCCATGCACAGCAGAACGAAACACTGCCCTATCCCGCGCCAGCCCCACAATCCCTGCTATATTGAGCTCATCATTGCAGTCACTGTACCAATCCATCTC
>NW_006922680.1:165319-172470 GCF_000298275.1 Orycteropus afer afer | reverse complement strand
GCCTGCTACTCTGTCATCCCTGCGTTGTCTCTCCTCACCTGTGAGCCTGGGGCTCAAGGCTTTTATCCCCTTCCCTGCTCTTCCGGCCTGCTACTCTGGCGTCCCTGCGTTGTCTCTCCTCATCACATCAATAGGAGTACTATATAATAACCAGGTATTATAGCAGAAAGAAGGACATTGTTCAGAACATATTTAAGAACAATTCTCTAAGGAAATTCACACACAACAGAGAGTCAAGAACAAGGATGGTGGAGGGAATTTTAGTCTCTGACACTGTCTTAGTTATCTAGTGCTGCTATAACAGAAATACCACAAGTGGAGGCCTTTAACAAACAGAAATGTACTTTCTCACAGTTTAGTAGTCTAGAAGTCTGAAGTCAGGGTGCTAACTTTAGGGGAAAGTACTTGTCTCCTTTCAACATCTGTGTGCCTGATGTTTTTGTTTTTGAAGATCTCAGTGTGTTTTCACATCATTCTTCCCCTGAGTCTAGGAGGTTCTCAGCAAAAGAGCCCTGGGTCCAAAGGATATATTTCCCTCCAACTCTTCTTTCTTGGTTTTACTGAGGTCTTTTACTCTCTGCTTGCTTTTCTCTTATTTCTTGTAAGATAAAAGGTGTGATTCAAGTGAGAGTGTGACTTTAGTAAGACTGTGACTTGAGTAAGGGTGTGACTTGTGTCCAACTCTTAATGCTGTGACTCAAGACACAGTCCACACTGATTCTCCCTCATTAACTAATAAAGGTTAGGATTTACAGCACATCAAAAAAGGAGGATTATTCACAAAATGGAGGACAACTAAACAATACTGGGAATCATGCCCTAGTCAAATTGATACATACTTTGGGGGACACAATTCAATCCATAACATTTCACCCTTTGTCCTAAAAAAAAATGCATGCTTGCCAGATGTAAAATACATTCATCCTGTCATATCATCACAGGTCTTAAATCCACTCCAAGTCCAAAATCTCATATTCTGAATCATCTAAATCAAATGCAGGTGAGATTTTAGGCATTTTCCACCTTGGAGCAAAATCCCTCTTCATCTGTGAAACTGTGAAATCTAGACTACAAACTAATTGTTTCCAAATTACAATGGTAGAGCAGGCAAAAATTAGATATCTCCATTACAGATTGGAAAAATTGGAGGGAAAGAAGTGACTACAGGTACCAAGCAAGTTCAAATCTCAGCAGGATAATTTGCATTAGCTCTCAAGGCTTGAAAATAATCATCTGTTTTCTGAAATTATTTACACAATAGCCCTGTCCTCCAGACTCTGGATGTTGGACATGCTCTCTGGATTCTGGGTGGAGGACTGTGGTAGCTAAGGTTGCGTGTCAAATTGGCTAGGCTCTGATTTTGAGTGGTTTGGCACCTGGAGGTAGTTATTCATCATGATAAGATTAGACTTGGTATAATCATCTCCATGTTGGAATCTTCTGTAAGCAGTTAATCAGTTGAAGGTGAATTATCTTTGGTGTATGGCCTGCTTCCAGGGTATATGGAAAGCATCCTGCTTTTGGCCCAGTGATCATCTCCAGTTCCTGGACTTGAACCACTGGCCTGCCATGTTGCCTGCTGATCTTGGGATTGTTGCCTGCTCAGTCTATGAGCTAACAAACTTCTGGTAATGAGTTCATCAGCCTCTGCAGCTGCATGAGTCAGTAGAAGCCTCCAGCTTGCTCCAGTGGGCCTGGAAGACAGGCCAAAGGTTCAAGGGCCTCCACCCAGAATCCAGAGAGAGAAAGCACTCTGAACTTATACTTCTAGCCTATTCTTCCCCTTGAGTCAGCACTCTGAATTTAGATTTCTAGCCTCCTACACTATAAGAGAATAAATGTCTGTTTGTTAAAATCATCCACTATGGCATTTCCATTATAGCAGCACTAGAGAAGGAAAACAAAGCCTCTCAGCCCTGGCCTTCAGCTCTACCTTCCAGGTGCACTGGGATAGCAAATGTCATCCCTCAGTTTTGGATGGCCCCATTCTTGTAGTTCATCTGAGTAATGACCCCACCCTCATGGCCCTAAAAGCCTCCATTCTTCTGGAGCTTGTGCATGACAGCTCTGCCCTTTCAGCATTGGGTGACAGTCCAATTCATTCAAGTACACAGGAAACAGCCCCACACACTCTGGAACCAAGTTGACAAATATCTGACTTTTTCAAACCTAGGAAGCTGTGACCTCATCCTTTGAGATCCAGGAGACCATGGTGCCACCCCTTGAAACTGCAGAAGCCATGGCCCCATACATTGAGACTTACACAACTGTTTCCTGTGCTCCTTCAAAAAGTTCTGTTGATCTCTGAGCTTCTCCAGGGATGGTTCTTTTATTTTCTGGGAGAACAAAAGTTGCAGATTTTTAATAGCCTGTTTCCTGCCTATAGAATTCCAAATGCAAACAGCATTCTTTCCTTTAATTATTCTGTTTCCCCTTCAGTCTAAACTGATGGGTTTCCTGCTGTGGTAGTGGATTAGATAGTTCAGTCAGAGGCTTAATTCCTTTAATAAAAATTTGTGTAGCCACATTCTTGGTAAAAAAGCTAGGACAAAGATCCTAATTTGCACAACAGAATTTTTCAAGTTATTATTATTATCATTATTATCATTTTGATGTTTAGATATTTTATTTACAGCTAACTTTTTTAAAAAAAAATTATTGTGAAAGTTTAAAGAACCAATTCATTTTCTATACAGCAAATCACATACACTTTGTCTCATGACCTTTGTCTCATGCAATTTCCCAGAATGCAAGAGCTCCACTCCAACTTCCTCCCTATAGTTGTCTCTTCCTTGTGTCCTTCCCTCCCATGCACTCCTGCCCCCTGAGTTGTCTCCCCATGCATACACAGTCCTTCTATTCTCTCATGATTGATCTCTCCAAGAAGTGTATCTACCTAATATAAATGTTCAACCCATATGCCTGTCTTTTGTTTGGCTGGAAGCCACAGGAGTGGCTTCAAGTCCAGACCTGAAGGGCACCTAGAGGCCATAGTCTTAGGGGTTCCACTAGACTCTATCAGACCAGCAAACCTTGTCCCCTTTTTTTTTATGATTTTGAGTTTGTTCCACACCATTCTCCCACTTTATCCAGGATCTCCGACATAGATCCTGTTCCTAGAGGTTCAGTGTTAGCCAGGCACCATCTAGTTCTTCTGGTCTCATAGTCGTATAGGCTGAGGATCAGATGGTGCACCAGTGGCTTGGACTAATTGTTTCCATGCATCTTTAGTTTTCTTCATTCTTCTTTGCCCTGGATGAGGAGACACCCATCAATGCATCTAGATGGCTGTTTGCAAGCTTTTAAGATCCCAGTAGCTACTCACCAAAGTAGGATATGGAACAATGTTTTTGTGTAGCATGTTAAGCTAATTGAGCTTGACGTCCCCTGCAACCATGGTCCCGAGCCCACAGGTGGAACTACTTGCTCCCTCTGGGTAGCTGACTGTGACCAAGAAGTAAGTACAACCTTGTCCCTCGTCAGCTTTACTATATACCTGGAAATTGTTACAGAACATACAAATATACTTGTAGAAATATTGTCTGCCAACCCTATGCATGGTCATGGGCACACTCCCCCCTGGATAGACATACCCAATCGTTCAGCCTGTCCACCCATCTATCCACCTGTAGATCAATGTTTGCCATCACTGACAATGCAGAACTGTATGTGCAAAGGGTTCATCTTTGTTGTCTGTACCTCCCACGCACCTTTCCATGTCTTCCTCTTCCTCAATGCCACCATGTTGATCACTCACATTTGGCACATTTCCCTTCCCTTCACCCAAATCAATACTTGCCGGTACCTATCTAGCAGTGTTCATTCCCCTCCCCTCCCACCCATAGTAATCAACAAAGAAAATTCCCTTCCATATATAAACTTTTCCTTGATTTTAATAACGAGACTAATAAAATATTTGGCCTTCTGTAATTGACTTATTTCATTCTGCATAAGGTCCTCCAAGTTAATCCATGTTATGTGGTGTTTTGCAGATTCTGTTATCCTTTGGTGTTGCGTAGTATTCCATTGTGTGTGTATATGCCATAGTTTGGTTATCCGTTCCTCTGTTGATGGGCATCAACCAAAGATGGTTGTTTCCATCTTTTTGCTATTGTAAATAGTGCTGTGATGACATGGGTGTGCATATATGTTTTTGTCCTGACTCTCACTTATTTAGGATATATGCCTAGTAATTGTTTTTGCAGGATCAAATGGTACTTCTAATTCCAAATTTTTAAGGAATCACCATTCTGCTTTCCACAGTGGTTATATCATTTGAAAGTCCCACCAGCAGTGTATGTGAGTCCAAATCTCTCCATATCCTCACCAGCATTTGTTATTTTCTGTCTTGTTGAACTTTGCTACCAGTGCTGGGGCAAGACGGTATCTCATTGTTGTTTTGATTTGCATGTCTCTATTGGCTAATGATCATGAACATTTCTTTATGTGTTTGTTGGATGCTGGAATATCCTCTTTGGTTAAGTGTTTCTTCATGTCTTCTGCCCATTTTTTAATTGGATCATTTGTCTTTTTGTTGTGGAAGTGTTGGAGTTTTCTAAAAATCCTAGAGATAAGTCCCTTTTTACATACATCATTGCCAAATGATTTTTCCTAATCTGTAGGTTGTTTTACTCTTTTGGAGAAGTCTTTGGAAGCACATAAAACTTTAATTGTTAGAAGGTCCTATTCATCTAGTGCATGTTCTGCTGATTGTGCATTTTGGATTATGCTTGATAGTCTATTTATGCCATATATTAGGGCCCCTAAATTTGCCCCCAGTTTTTCCTTGAGGAACTTTATAGTCTTAGATTTCACATTTAAGTATTTGATCAATCTGGAGTTAGTTTTTGTATATAGTGTGAGGTACAGATCTTGCTTAATTTTTGAGCAAATGGATATCCAGTTTTGCCAGCACTATTTTTTAAACAGACAACCTCTTCCCATTTAATGGATTTTGGCCCACTTTCAAAGATCAATTAACCATAGATAGATGGATTTATTTCTCATTCTCAGTTCTATTTCATTGGTCTATGTGTCTGTTGTTGTACCAGTACCAGGCAGTTTTGAATACTGTGGCTGTATAGTAGGTTTTGAGATCTGGGAGTATGAGATCTCCTACTTTGTTCTTCTTCTTCAATAGTGCTTTGCTTATCTGAGGTCTCTTTACTTTCCATATAAAGTTAGTGATTGGTTTTTCCATATCCTTAAAAAGTGTTGATGGGATCTGGATTGGGATTGCACTGAATGCATAGATTGCTTTGGGTAGAATTGACATTTTCTCAATATTCAATCTTTCTGTCCATGATCATGGTATGTTCTTCCATATATGTAGATCTCTTAGGGTTTCTTGAAGTAGTCTTTTGTAGTTTTCTTTGTACAGGTCTTTTGTGTCCCTGGTAAGATTTATTCCCAAGAATTTTATTTTATTTTATTTTTTGGTAGCTATTGTAAGTGGTATTGATTTCCATATTTCTTATACAGCAATCTTTTTGCTGATGCAGAGGAATCCAACTGATTTTTGTATGTAGATATTGTGTCCTGTCACTATGCTAAATCTCTGAATTAGTTCCAGTAGTTTTTTTTTTTTTTCTGAATCTCTTAATTATCTATATAAGATCATAACATCATCCAATAGGGTTTGCTTGACTTCTTCCTAACCAATATGGATACCTCTGACTTCCCTTTCTTGCCTTATTGCCCTGGCTAGAATTTCAAGTATAATGTTGAATAAAAGTGGTGATAGAGGGCATTCCTTGTCTGGTTTCTCTTCACAGGGGGCATGGTTTCAATCTCTCTCTATTGAGAATAATGTTAGCTGTTGATTTTGCATATATGCCCTTTATTATGTTAAGGAATTTCCCTTCTATTTCTATTTTGCTGAGAGTTTTTATAAAGCATGGGTGTTGGATTTTATCAAATGCTTTTTGTGCATCAATTGATATGATCATGTCCTTCTTCTCCTTTGTGTTATTTATATGGTGGATGACATTGATTGTTTTTCTAATGTTGAACCATCCTTGCATACCTGATATGAACCCCATTTGTTTGTAATGAATTACTATTATTATTATTTTATATTTTGTTGGAGTCTATTGGCTAGGATTTTGTTGAAGCTTTTGCATTTATATTCATGAGGGATATTGGTCTGCAGTTCTCGTTTTTAGTGATGTCTTTGCCTGGTTTTGGTATAAAGGTTATGTTGGCTTCATAAAAGAATTTGGGAAGATTTCATCCTTTTCTATGTTTTGGAATAGTTTGAGTAGGAATGGTGTCAGTTCTTCTCTGAATGTTTGGTTGAATTCTCCAGTGAAACAGTCAATGCTGTCATGATTGCTGACAGACAGCTACCTGGCCAACTGACTGGAAGAGATCCATATTTGTACCCATTCCAAGAAAGGTGATCCTGCAAAATGTGGAAATTATCAAACAATATCATTAATATCACATGCAAGTAAAATCTTGCTGAAGGTAATCAGAAAATAGCTGCAGTTGTATATAGGCAGAGAACTTCCAGAAATGCAAGCTGGATTCAGAAGAGGACATGGAACAAGGGCTATCATAGCTGATGTCAGATGGATTTTGGCAGAAACAAATACCAGAAAGATGTTTACTTGTGTTTTATGTGCAAAAGCATTCTATTTTGTGGATCATAACAACTTATGGATAACATTGAGAAGAATGGGAATTCCAGAACACTTAATTGTACCTATGAGGAACCTGTACAGAGACCAGGAGTCTGTCATTCGAACAGAACAATAGAATACTGCATGGTTTAAAATTAGGAAAGGAGTGTGTCAGGGTTGTATCCTTTCACTATATTTATTCAATTTGTATGCTGAGCAAATAATAGGAGAAACTGGATTATATGAAAAAGCACATGGCATCAGGATTGGAAAAAGAATCATTAACAACCTACCATAGGCAGATGACACAACTTAGGTTGCTGAAAGTGAGGATGACCTGAAGCACTTACTGATTAAGATTGCAGATTTCAGTCTGCAGTATGGATTACATCTCAATATAAATAAAACAAAAATCCTCACAACTGGACCAATAAGCAGCATCACGATAAATGGAGAAAAGTTTGAAGTTGTCCAAGACTTCATATTACTTGGTTCTACAATCAACACCAATGGAAGCAGCAGTCAAGA
>NW_006922680.1:163622-164869 GCF_000298275.1 Orycteropus afer afer | reverse complement strand
GTTGGAGAAGGGTGCTGAGAGTACCACGGACTGCTAAAAGAACTAACAGATCTGTCCTGGAGGAAGTGCAGCCAAAATGCTCCTTTGAAGTGAGAATGGCCAGACTTCATCTCACCTACTTTGGTCATGTTGTCAGAAGGAAGCATTCTCTGGAGAAGGTGGAGGGTCAGCAAAAAAAAGAGAAAGCCCTCAACAAGATGGATTGGCACAATGTCTGAAATGATGGGCTCAAGTACAGCAAGGATTGTGAAGATGGCACAGCACTGGGCAGTGTTTCGTTCTGTTGTACGTGAGGTTGCTATGAGTCAGAGATGACTAAACAGCATCTAAAAACAACAGGGAAGGTCCTTGTCTCCTTTAAACATATGTGGGCTCAATTTTTCTCAGAGATGTCCATGTGTCTTGGTATCCATATTCCCTGGGTCTAGAAGGCTCTCAGCACAGGAGCCCAACTTCCAAAGATGCATTCTGATCCTTGTTCTTCTTTCTTGGTAGCAGTGAATTACCTCTCCTCTCTGCTTAATTCTCTCTCCTATCACTTATAAATAAAATGTGTGACATAAGTAAAGGTATGACTTGAGTAAGGGTGTGACTTAGTAAGAGTGTAACTTGAATAAAGGATAACTTAAGTCCCACCTTCTTGTAATCCTGTGAGTTAAGACACACCCAACATAGATCCGGCCTCATTAACATATGTTGTTGTTGTTGTTATGTGCCTTACAGTCGGACCCGACTCATAGCGACTCCTCCTTGGGTTTCTGAAGCAGTATCATGGAAGTAGATTGACTCATCTTCCTTCCAAGGAGTGGCTGGTGGGTTTGAACCGCCAGTCTTCTGGTTAGCAACCAAGTGCCTTAGCCATTATGCTACCAGAGCTCCCCATCAACATATAGAGATTAGTATTTACAATAAATCACAAAATGAGGATAATTCACAAAATGGAAGACAACACGATACTGAAAATCATGGTTTAGCAATGTTTACATAATCAATCCATAACAGACATCAACATCTATAACAAACAATGAACACAGGCTAACTCCTACACAGATATGCATAAATCCTTACACTTACCTACTTATCAGAGTTCCTTTTACTTGATACATCATGTCAGGATTTAAAAAAATAAAATTAAGTATGTTGAATGGCAAAAAATGCAGTCTGAAGAAACAAAGAGGCGGGGGAAAGATGGCGGACTAGGCAGAAGGATTGCACAGACCCTCTTCAACAAAGAAAAGGGAAACCAA
>NW_006922680.1:138686-140467 GCF_000298275.1 Orycteropus afer afer | reverse complement strand
CCGGTCCCTCTCGGGAGGGTAACAAGGGAAAGTGCTCAGTGCAGATCAGTGAGTAAGCACAAGCCGACTTGTTTCAGTTTAGATAACTGCTTTTAACCTTTTAAGACCCTAGTTGCTACTCACCAAAGTGGGTTGTGGAAAATGATTTTTATGTACTATATTGTGCCAATTGAGCTTGGTGTCCCCTAAGACTATGGTCCTGAGTTGGCAGGCCCAGTGATTCCCTCTCTCAAGGTGTTTGGCTGTCTCTGAGAGGTTACTTCAGCTCTGTCTTCTGTTGCTTCTGTAATGTGTGTGGCTAATTTTGTAGCACCAGTGCATATGTAAGATTATCTTCAGCTAAATCTATCCTTGGTCTAGGGTATATTCTTGTTCACCTATCCCCACCTAATTTTCTCACTTGTCTATGCATTTATCTCTAGCCTGATGTTTGGTGCTAGTGGTAATGCAGTATTGTGTATATGCTATTTGTATCTATTGTCTATATCTTATGTGCACTTTTCAGTGTCCTCCCTTTCCCTAATGTCATTATGCTAGTAACAGATATTTTCCATAACGTCCCTCACCTCACCCAAATCACCATGTGACCCCGAACTAGTCCAAAATTTTCCTTTCCCTTCCCTCCCATCCCCAGTAACCTACAAAGTGAGTTTCCTTCCCTAAGTAACCCTTTCCTTGACTTTTTACAATAATGGGCTCATAGGAGCTCTGGTAGCATAGTGGCTAAAGCACTTGACTGCTAACCAGAAGGCTGGTGGTTCAAACCCACCAGCCACTCCTCGGAAGGAAGGTTGGGCAATCCTACTTCCGTAGTGATACTGCCTCGGAAACCCAAGGAGGGGTCGCTATGAGTCGGGGCCGACTCGACGGCACATAACAATAACAACACAATGTTTGTCCTTCTGCAATTGACTTACTTCACTTAGCATAATGTCCTCCAAATTTATCCACATTGCAAGATAATTTGGGTATTCTTCATTATTCTTTAATGTAGCATAGTATTTCATTGTGTGAATGTACCATAATTTAGTTATCCATTCATCTTTTGATGGGCATTTAGGTTGTTTCCATCTCTTTGCTATATTGAATTGTGCTGTGATGAACATGGTTGTGCATATGTCTGTTCATGTCCTGTCTCTCACCTCTTTAGGATATATTCCTAGTAATGGAGTTTCTGGATCAAATGGTACTTCTATTTTCAGTTTTTAAGGAAATGCCTTACCATTTTCCATAATGATTGTATAATTTTGCCTTACCACCACCAGTGTATAAGTTCCAATCTCTCTGCAACCTCTCCAGCATTTGTTATTTTCTGTCTTATTGAACTTTTCTATTGTCACTGGGGTGAGATGATATTTCACTGCTGTTTTGATTTGCATCTCTCTAACGGCTAAGGATCATGAACATTTTCTCATGCATTTGTTGGCCACCAGTACATCATCTGTAGTGCAGTGTCTGTTCATGTCCCTTGCCCATTTTTGAATTGGATTGTTTGTCTTTTTGGTGTTGAGATGTTGAAGATTTCTATAAATTTTGGAGATAAGTCCTTTGTCAGATATGTCATAGCCAATTTTTTTTTCAAATCTGTAGGTTCTCTTTTTACCCTCTTTGAGAAATCTTTCAATGCACATAAGAATTTAATTTTTAAAAGGTCTCACTCATCTAGTTTCTCTTCCACTACTTGTGCATTTTGGGTTATGATTGATAGTCTATTTATACTGTAAATTAGGGCACCTAGATTTTCCCCTATTTTATCTTTAATGAGCTTTATAATTTTGGGT
>NW_006922680.1:135130-138500 GCF_000298275.1 Orycteropus afer afer | reverse complement strand
ACTTGAGTTTGTGTGTGTGTGTTTTTTGGTGTATGGTGAGGTATGGGTCTTATTTCATTTTTCTGCATATGGTTATCCAATTTTGCCAGCACCATTTGTTAAAAAGGCTATCTGTCCCCTATTTAATGGGTTTTTGTCCTTTGTCAAAGATCATCTGTCTATAGACGGATGGGTATATTTCTGGTTTTACTGTTTTAACTACTGTGGTTGTATAGTAGGTTTTGATATCTTGGAATGTGAGAACTCTTTGCTTTTCTTCTTCATCAGTGTTTTGCATATATGAAGTCTCTTTCATTTCCAAATGAAGTTAATAATTGGTTTTTCCATATTCTTATAAAATGTTGAAGGTATCTGGATCAGGATTGCATTGAATGTGTCGATTGCTTTGGGTATTAATGACAGTTTCACAATAGTCAGTATTCCTATCCATGAACAAGTCAAGCCCTTCCATTTATGTAGATCCCTTGTAGTTTCTTGTAGAAGTGTTTTGTAGTTTTGTATAGGTCTTTTGTATCTCTGGTAAGATTCATGAATATCTTATCTTTTTAGTAGCTATTGTAAATGGTATCATTTTCCTTATTTCCTTTGAAGAGGTTTCACCATAGTTCCTATTCTTGATGTAGAGGAATCCAACTGGTTTTTGTATGTTGACCATGTATCCTGCCACTTTGCTGAAACTTTTGTTCCAGTAACTTTTTTTCCTTTTTTTGCTGAGTCTCTTGGGTTTTCTATGTATAGGATCATATCATCTGCAAATAATGATAGCTTTGTTTCTTCTTTGCACATTTGTGTGCATTTTATTTCTTTTTCTTGTCTCAGTGCCCTGGGTAAGACTTCCAATACAATGTTAAATGGAAGTGATGATAGAGGGCATCCTTGTCTGGCTCTCATTCACAAGGGGAATGCTTTGAGTCTTTCTCAGTTACTAATGATATTGGCAGTTGGGTTTGCATACATGTCCTTTATTATGTTGAGGATTTTCCCTTCTATCCCTATTTTGCTGAGAGTTCTGAACAGGAATGGGTGTTAGATTTTATAGAATGCCTTTTCTGTGCTGAATGATATCATCATATGATTCTTTAGTTTTGTTTTGTTTATGTGGTGGATTATAACAGTGATTTTTTTTTTTGTTATGTTGAACCATCCTTACATAACTGGTATGAATCTCACTTAGTTAAGATGTATTATTTGTTTGATATGTTGTCGGATTCTGGTGGCTATGATTTTGTTGAAGATTTTTGTGTCTATATTCATGAGGAATATTGATCTGTAATTTTCCTTTTCAGTGGTATATTTCCATGGTTTTGGTATCAGTGTTATGCTTGCTTCATAAAATGAATTTAGAAGTATTCCATCTTTTTCTATGTTCTGGAATAGTTTGAGTAGTATAGGTGTCAACTTTTCCCAAAATGTTTGGTAAAATTCCCCAGTGACTCCATCTGGGCCAGGACGTTTTTTGTGTATTAGGGGAGGGGGCTGACGATCTGCTCAATTTCTTCTTTTGTTATGGGTCTGTTCAAGTATTCTACCTCTTCCATGAACTTTGAAAGGAAGATACAGAAGTAGATTAGGCACCAATTAGAAGAAGAACCTGAATGAAAATAGAACCTAAGAATAGGTTCTGTTTGCCAGGGACAACAAGGTATATGGGAGGCTGACAACAGGAAAGGAGGCAGGGGGTTAGGTGTTAAATGCTGTGAACTTGTGAATAGAGCAGAACAGTACCCTGCTTACTTAGATAACATCCAAACAGAACAAAGAAAATTAAAATATTGGGAAAATCACTCCAACATACAATCATCAATTATATATAAACACAAAAACCTCACAATGTCTTGGAGATTATAGAGCATCACAGTCTACACAAAGAAGCAAGATATACCAGGAGAAATAAAGAATAGGATACAGACCCAGAACATATCCCTGAGGAAGAAGCAGCATTGGAAGTCCCTGACAAGGAATTAAAAAAAAAAAAAACTATATTTAGATACCTTCAACAGATTGAGAGACAGATCAAGAAAAACACAGACAAAACTGGAGAAAACCTTAAAACAATTTCATAGGAAAATACAAGAAAACAATGACAAAATAAGTGAAAAATTTGAAATGACACAAAATCTACAAATAGAAATCAATAAAATAAATATTAAATTTGCAGAAATAGATGATATATTGAGCAGGCAAAGGAGTAGAGTTCAATCAATGGACGAAATTAGTGAAATTGAAGATAAATACCTCAATAATTCTTTGGAAAGGGATCAGTCAGAAAAAAAAAAAGGTTAAAAAAATGAAGAAAGCCTAAGGTTTATGTGAGATATGGTCAAAAGGAAAAACCTACATGTAATCAGAATTCCAGAACAGGAAGAGACAAATAAAATCACAGAGAAAAATTTTAAAGATGTGTTAGAAGAGAACTTCCTTTATTTGATAGAAGATGAGAATATACCCATTCAAGAAGTCCAGTGAACCCCAAACAGGATAGACCCTAAAAGAAAATCACCCAGACATATTATCATCAAATTCTCCAAAACCGAAGACAAAGAAAGAATCATGAAAGCAACACAGGAAAAACAAAAAGTTACCTACAAGAGGCAACCAATAAGACTAAGCTTGGGTTTCTTGGCAGAAACCACACAGGTGAGAAGATAATGTTGTTGCTGTTGTTATGTGCCATGAAGTCATCTGACTCAAAACAACCCATCCTTGGGTTTCCAAGGTGATATCACTATGGAAGTAGATTGCCCAACCTTCCTTCTAAGGAGTGGCTGGTGAGTTTGAACTGCCAGACTTCTGGTTAGCAGTCAAGTGCCATAGGTACTATGCTACCAGAGCTCCTAGAAGACAATGGGATGGTATATCTAAAACTCTGAAAGAAAAAATTTCCAACCAAGAATTATACATGCAGCAAAATTTTCCCTCTTATATGATGGTGAAATTAGGACATTTTCAGAGTAGCAGAAATTAATGGAATTTGTTAAAACCAGACCAACCTTACAAGAGATGTTAAAGGGAGTCCTTTGGACAGAGAACCACCTGAAAATAACAACCAACCATTAACACACATGATGATATAACCCAGAAACAAATCCAGTTGTGAGAGTATCCAAAGTAAATAACCCTACAAAATTGTAAACAGGAACCAAAGACATCAATTGACAAATGAGGACAACTACAAACCAAAATGAGGGGAAAAAATGTGTAGTTACAGAACTTCAATATGGTAGGGAAGTCAAGACAACTGCAAGATAGAAAGACTGTTCTAAATTTGGGAAGAAAATTATAAATCACAGGGTAACCTCAAAGAAAAATGACAAACCTTCATATGAAAATAGAAAAGAGGACTGGCACAAATATTTAGCAAATACTAAAA
>NW_006922680.1:131464-134573 GCF_000298275.1 Orycteropus afer afer | reverse complement strand
CAACAATTAGAAAAAGAGAATCAAGAAAAACTTACAGTCACCAGAAGAAAAGAAATAATAAGATTCGAGCAGAAATTAATGAAATAGAAAACAGAAAGACAGTAGAAAAAAATCAACAAGGCTAGAAATTAGTTTTTTGAAAAGATTGATAAAATTGACAAACCACAGGAAAATTTAACAAAGGAAAAGAGGGAGAGAATACAAATAACAAGAATAAGAAATGAATCAGGCAAAAGCACAACAAAACCAACACAAATTAAAAGGATAATATCAGGATAGTATGCAGAACTATACTCCAACAAATTTGAAAACCTAGAAGAAATGGAAAGATTTTTAGAAACATGCTACTTACATGAACCAATAGAGGCTTAGGTGAAAAATTTAAACAGCCTCTTAACAAAAGAAGAAATTGATCAGGTCATAAAAAAAAAATTACCACCATCAACAACAACAACAAAAAAACCACCCTGGCCCCAATAGTTTCACTGGTGAATTTTACTGAATTTTCAGAGAATAACTGACACCAACCCTACTCAAACTATTCCAGAACATAGAAAAGATGAAATCCTCACAAATTTATTTTATAGAGCAAGCAAAATCTTGATCCCCAAACAAGGCAAAAATATCACTAAAAAGGAAAACTACAGACCAATATCCCTCATGAATATAGATGCAAAAATCTTCAACAAAATACTGGCCAATATACTCCAAAACATATATAAAAAAATAAGATATTATGACCACATGGGATTCGTATCAGGTATGCAAGGATGGTTCAACATTGGAAAAATAATCGACATGATTCATCAGATAAACACAATGGAAAAGAACCACATGATCATATGAATTGATGCAGAAAAAGCATTTGATAAAACACAACACCCATTCCTGATCAAAACTTTCAGAAAATAGGAACAGAAGGGAAATTCTTCTACATAATAATGGGCATTTATGCAAAACCAACAGCCACATCAGGATGTAAGTTCAACATCTGAAAATCAGTTGGATTCCGCTACACCAGCAATGGCATTGCTGAAGAAGGAATAAGGAATTCATTACCATTTACAATAGCTACCAAAAAAATAAAATACTTGGGAATAAATCTTACCAGGGACACAAAAGACCTCTACAAAGAAAACTATAAAAAAACTACTTCAAGAAACCATAAGAGATCTACATAAATGCAAGAACATCCCATGCTCGTGGATAGGAAGATTAATATTTTAAAAAGTTCAATTCTACCCAAAGCAATCTATACATTCAATGTAATGCCAATCCAGATCCCATCAACATTCTTTAGGGATATGGAAAAACCAATCACTGACTTTATATGGAAAGGAAAGGGACCTTGGAAAAGCAAAGCACTGTTGAAGAAGAAGAACAAAGTAGGAGGTCTCACACTGCCAGATCTCAAAACCTACTATACAGCCAGAGTAGTCAAAACTGCCTGGTATTGGTTTAATGATAGATACATAGACCAATGGAATAGAATTGAGAACCCAGAGATAGATCCATCGACCTATGGTCAGCTGATCTTTGACAAAGGGCCAAAATCCAATAAATGGGGAAGAGAATGTTTGTTTAATAAATGGTGCTGGCAAAACTGGAGATCCATTTGCAGAAAAATGAAACAAGATCTGTATCTCACATCATACGCAAAAATGAACTCCAGATGGATCAAAGACTTAAATGTGAAACCCAAAACTATAGAATTCCTCAGGGAAAAACTAGGGGCAAATTTAGGGGCCCTAATATATGGCATAAATAGACTCTCAAGCATAACTCAAAATGCACAAACAGCAGAAGAGAAGCCAGATGATTGGAACCTTCTAAAAATTACATTTTTATGTGCTTTCAAAGACTTCTCCCAAAGAGTCAAAAGAGAACCTACACATTGGGAAAAAATATTTGATAACGACATATCTGACAAGGGACTTATCTCTAGAATTTATGGAAAACTCTAACACCTCAATAACAAAAAGACAGACAATCCAATTAAAAAATGGGCACAAGACATGAATAGACACTTCATCAAGGAGGATATTCAAGTGGCCAACAAATACATGAAGAAATGCTCATGATCATTAGCTACTAGAGAGATGCAAATCAAAACAACAATGAGATACCATCTTACTCCAGCACTACTAGCAAAGTTCAACGAGACAGAAAATAACAAATACTGTTGAGGATGTGGACAGATTGGGATGCTCATACACTACTGGTGGGACTGTAAAAGGTACAACCATTGTGGAAAGCAGTATGGCGATTCCTTCAAAAGTTGGAATGAGAAATACCATCTGACCCAGCTATTCCATTACTAGGTAATATCCTAAAGAAATGAGAGCCATGACAAGAACAGATATAGGCACACCCATGTTCATCATGGCACTATTTAAAATAGCCAAAGTATTGAAACAACCTAGGTATCCATCACCTGAGGAATGGATATTCAAACTATGGTATATACACACAATGGAATACTATGCAACCCTAAAGAACAATGTAGAATCTGCAAAACACTACATAACATGGATGAACTTGGAGGACATTATGCTGAGTGAAATAAGTAAATCACAAAAGAAGAAATATTGTATTAGTCCATTATTGTAAAAGTCAAGGAAACATTTATCTATAGAAGGACATTTTCTTTGTTGGTTTTCAGCGATGGGAGGGAAAAGGAGGGAATACTGTTAGATAAAGATAAGCTTTGACTTGGGTGAAGAGAAGGGCAATGTACCAAATGTGAGTGATCAATATAGTGGCATTAAGGAAGAGAAAGACATAGAGAGGTATGTGGGAAGTTCAGAAAACAAAGATGAACACTTTTGCACATATAGTATGGCGTGGTCAGTGAAGGCAAACACGGGTATATGTGGGGATAGAGGGGTGGACAGGCTGAACTATTAGGTATGTCTATGAAGTGGGGAGTGTATCCAAGAACATGTATAGGATTGACAGACCATGGTCCTATAACTTTATGTGTATGATCTGAATTCCCAGATATATAGTGGAGCTGACAAGAGGCAAGGTTGTAGTCACTGCTTGGTCACAGCCAGCTACTCAGAGGGACCGAGGAGTTGAACCTTTGGGCTCGGGACCATAGTCGCAG
>NW_006922680.1:125268-130328 GCF_000298275.1 Orycteropus afer afer | reverse complement strand
GCTGAAAAAGAAATAAGGAAATCGATACCATTTATAATAGCTACCAAAAAAAAAAAAAAATAGAATACTTGGGAATAAATCTCACTAGGGACACATAAGACCTGTACAACGAACTCCAAATCACTACTGCAAGAAACCCTAAGAGATCTACATAAATGGAAGAGCATCCCATGCTCATGGATAGGAAGATTGAACATTGTGAAGCTGTCATTTCTACCCAAAGCAATCTATACATTCAATGCAATCCCAATCCAGATCCCATCAGCATTCTCTAAGGATATGGAAAAAGCAATCACTAATTTTATATGGAAAGGAATGAGACCTCTGATAAGCAAAGCACTATTGAAGAAGAACAAAGTAGGAAGTCTCACATTCCCAGATCTCCAAACCTACTATACAGCCATAGTAGTCAAAACAGCCTGGCACTGGTACAACAACAGACACATAGGCCAGTGTAATTGAATTGAGAACCCAGAAATAAATCCATTGACCTATGGTCAGCTGATTTTTGACAAAGGACTGAAATCCATTAAATGGGCAAGTGGTGGTGTCTTTAACAAATGGTGCTGGCAAAACTAGATATCCATTTGCAGAAAAATGAAACAAGATCTGTCCCTCACATGGGTTTGGTTGCAAATTATAGAGACAAGTATGTTGTAACTTACAGTCTCGCCATGTTTTCTTCTAAGGAGCATTCTGGCTGTCCTTCTTCCAACACAGATTTATCCATTCTTCTGACAGTTGCAAAGACATTCAACAGTGTGGATTATAAGAAATTATGGATACCATTAAAAAGAATGGTATACTCACCTACTCAGCGGAGATGCAGCCCTTAGATCAATCAGCCATGAGACATCAGAGGGGCAGCATTCACATAGTGGGAAAGGTGGACAGACAGGAATGCATAGATAAAGAAGGGCACAGGGACGAGGTATTTACAGGGAGGAGAGGGAAGGAGTTTTTTTATGGTTGGGGATTGTAAGCGGGGCTGTGTAATAAAATGTGCGTGAACTGTTGAATGTAAAGCATATCTGCTTCATAAATTTCACCCAAAGCAAAATAAACAAAAGAAAATAATGGTTTATTCTAGACATTCAATTGTGCTCATGCTGAACTTGTACATGATACAAGAGGCAGTCATTTGAACAAAACCAGGGGATACTGCATATTTTAATATCAAGAAAGCTTTGTGTCAGGTTCGCATGCTTTCACCATACATGTTCAATCTGTATGCCAGGCAAATAATCTGAAGAAACTGGACTGTATGTACAAGAATTGAGCATCAGGATTGGCAGAAGACACATTAGCAACTTGCAATATGTACATGACACAGTCTTACTTGCTAAAAGTAAAGGGGACTTGAAGCACTAACTGATGAAGATCAAACACTACAGTCTTCAGTATTAATTACACCTCAACATAAAGAAAATAAAAATCCTTACAACTGGTCCAATTAGCAACATCTTGATAAACAGAGGAAGACTGAAGTTATCAATAATTCATTTCATTTGGATCCACATTCAATTTCCATGGAAGCAACAGTCAAGAAATCAAATGACCTATTGCATTGGGCAAATCTTCTGGAAAAGATCTCTTTAAAGTGTTCAGAATCAAAGATGTCACTTTCAGGACTAAGGCACTGCTGATTCAAACCATGGTATTTTCATTTCCCTCATATGCATGCAAAAGCTGAACAATGAATAAGGAAGACCAAAGAAGAATCGATGCCTTTGAACTATGGTTTGATAAAGAATAGTGAATATATCATGGACAGAAGAATGAACACATCTGTCTTAGAAGAAGTACAGCCAATATGTTCCTTAGAAGCAAGGATAATGAGGCCTTACCTCATGTACTTTAGATATATTATCAGAAGGGACTAATTTCTGGAGGACACCATAACTGGTAAAGAAGGTTAGCAAAATGAGGAAGTCCCTGAGCAAGATGGATTAACACAGTGCCTGCATCAATGGGCTCAAACACAGCAGTGATTGCGAGGATGGCACAGTGACAGGAAGTGAGTGTTTCTTTCTGTAGTGGATGGGATCACTATGAATTGGAACCAAGTCAATGTCATTTAACAATAACAATTGGAGAACTGAAAAGAAAGAAAGTTCTTAATAATGCATAGAAGTACAGGTTCCAATCTTGTGCAGCTGTTAATTCATGAGGAGGATGTGGTAAGTTGAAATAGGGAGCTATCTCTTGTAGGCTTGTTGGCAAAAGACAAGGGGGAAAAGGGGTAAAAAAAGGTTGTGAGGAAATCAAAGAGAAACACAAAATTAAATAACAATAACAACTCCTGCCATACACAGGCATGCCATTGGTAAGAGACATTTAATATATTATCATCATCTCTTACTACTAGACCAAGAAATCATAAAGTATTTCAAAATTATCTGAATAAGGCAGATTTCATCCACACAAACCTGTTGTTGTTGTTATTATATGCCGTCGAGTCGGCCCAGACTCATAGCGACCCCTCGTTGGGTTTCCAAGGCAGTATCACTACGGAAGTAGGATTGCCCAACCTTCCTTCCAAGGAGTGGCTGGTGGGTTTGAACCACCAGCCTTCTGGTTAGCAGTCAAGTGCCTTAGGCACTATGCTACCAGAGCTCCTAGTGTAAATAAAAACCAAGAAAGAGAAGTAAAAATATTTCAACTGAAGAAAAATCTCCCTACAAAACCAAACACAAAGAAGATAAAAACTGTAACACATACTACAACCTCATTTGGAGTATATAAACAAATATATATTATTAGGAAAAATTCTGGATCTTTTTTCTTTTTTTTTTGTTTAATTTTCCTCTCATATTTTTGATTGCTAAGTGCTTTGTCTTTTACTTTGATAGCTTTCAATGTATCCTATCTTGTTCTGTTGATAAATTGTTGTCTCAGCTCTGAGAATGGTACTTTGTCTTACATGTTGTAGCACATATTTAAAGACGAAAAATAAAATTCACACATCATAAAATTGAAAACTCAGAATAGAAACAGAAGAAAACTGAAAGATATAAAAGGACAGTTGATTAAAAAATCTCATGAATGAAGATTATATGAACATTTAATTACAAGTTGTTTAACGGAGAATAGAATTGGCTAAAATATACAATAAAGGGCATTAAGGAAAAGAACAAAACAAACATAAAGAAAGAAGTAAAAAAGATCAGAAAGAAAGTACTTGATATGGGTGTTAAGTAAAGAATAGCTAAATTAATATATAACAGAAGTCTGTAAAGGAGAAAAATAAAAGAATCAAACACGAGTATTATTTTAAAAACTATAACTCAATAACACTTTGCAGAAATAAAGGTACATTTGAAGAGTATACCTCTACATATTGAAAAGACCCACCTGGGAAAATAGAAACAGAATGTTGAATTCTAAAATGTTCACTAATAAAACTATTAAACTTTAATGATTATAAAATATCTAAAAACAAAGAGTTTGTTTGAGTAAACCAAGTTTGAGTTAAAACCAAATCCTCTGATCTTCCAAGCAAAAACAGCAAATCAGTTACACAAAATGATGTTGCCATCAGACATCTAGGCACAGTACACAAAGCAAGATGACAGTAGAATAATATTTTCAAAATCACAACACAAGGTGTTACATTGCAAGCATTAACTTTATAGAAAATTAGTTTCAAACATGCAAGCATGTTTAGAGTATATTATATTCATACACCCTTCCTAATAAATCTACTAGATGACTGTTTTCATCAAACCAAGAAATAACTCATCAAGCTTTTGCAAAAGACAGGTGGTGAATGTTGAATATATGTAAGTGCAGAATGTGTGTAAGAATAGTTTGTATATGTTATATGTCTGACAAACTAGAAATAATGTAATTGAAGAAATGGAAGAAAAATGGAGAAAGGGAAACATAGAATAAATTTACTGATACACTTCTATGTAGTAGGTTGGAGTCAAATTATATCATTTAAAGTTGACAAGCCAAGAAGTCAAAGGGCATTATAATTGTTATAGTATATGGTAAAAAAATCAAGAACAAAAAAGAAACCTCTTCTAAAAACAAAAAATATATACTTAGCTCAGAGGACAGGAGTGCATGGGAAAGAAGGACACAGGGAGAAGGTTACCACAGGGAAGAAGTGGGAAGAGAACTGTTACATTATGGGGATTGCAATCAGTGTCATGAAACAAAATGTATACACACTATTGAATGGAAAATGAATTTGCCATTTGCTTTGTAAACATCCATTCAAATCACTATACATATAAAGAAAACAAACATAAAAAAGAGGAACAGTAGGCAGGTAACACATATAAAAAACAATGTGTCTGAGTTGAAACCAAATATATGAGCTAAGTCAGTAAATGTAAATTAGCTTAAGTCATTATAAAAACTATTTTGGTGATGATTCACATAGAAAAAGAATTCAGCATTCTATACATAACACCCTTAACAAAGCAATTAAGAAAAGCTAAAAAATAAAGAGATGGTTACCTATACCAGGCAAATGAGAAAGCAATGGTTGTGATTCTATTATCAGAGCAAGTGGAATTCAGGCCAAAATACATTAAGCCTGAATCAACACAGTATCTACCTTCATAGAGCAGAAATATAAAAGATGTGAGATGAAATTGAAAAGCACTAACAAGAGGAATCTTTAGCACACCTGTATCAACTCAGCAATTTCTGTAACAATGCTACATATAAAACAACTAATAAACTTAGTACTTTATAGTTTTTTTTTTCCTTACATGTAGCTGTAGATGGATTTGACATAGCTCAAGTCAGGGCTAGCTACAGAATGCACACACCACAGTATAAAGTGCAAATGCAAGGCCACTGTTCAAAAAGCAAGTAGCTCTGGTGGTGTAGTGGGTAAGGTATTTGGCTGCTAACTAGAAGGCCTGCGATTCAAACCCATGAGCTATTCTATTGGGAGGAAGATGAGGCAACCTATTTCCTTAAAGATTTACAGACTTGGAAACCCAATGGGGGTCATTGTGAGTCAGAATCCACTCCATGGCAGTGGGTCACTGTTCACAAAACAGGAAAAAAGTACTATTAAAGGTACTAAAATATATAGT
>NW_006922680.1:124005-124617 GCF_000298275.1 Orycteropus afer afer | reverse complement strand
TATTTTGTAGTTTGAGTAACTTTATTTCAATTGATATAACTGAAAGCAAAATCAATTGCTTTTGTCAAATGTTTATATTTAAAAATAATATGTCTGAGCTAAAACCAAATATATTAGCTAAGTCAATAAATGTAAATTAGCTTAAGTCACTGTTAAAAGGATTTTCATGTTGGTTCACAAAGGAAAAAAACACAACTTGATATGTATAACACACTAACAAAGTAAGAAAAGCTAAATATAAAGAGATGGCCAAAGTATATCAGGCAAATGAGCCCTGAGTGGATGAATAGAGTGTAAATAACTTTTGATTATTTTTAATATTTTTTGGGGTAAGCATATATATAACAACTCACTCACTGCCATCAAGTCAATTCGACTCATAGCAACCCCTCCTTGGGTTTCTGAGGCAGTAACTCTAAGGATGTTGATTGCCCAATCTTCCTTCCAAGGAGTGGCTGGGGGGTTTGAATCACCAGCCTTCTGGTTAGCAGTCAAGTGCCTTAGGCACTGTTCTGATTACCTAGTGCCACTCTGACAGGAAACATACCACAAATGGGATGGCCATAACAAACAGGAGTTTATTCTGACAATTTTGAGGCTATTTAAGTCCAA
>NW_006922680.1:122711-123460 GCF_000298275.1 Orycteropus afer afer | reverse complement strand
CAACATGATGTATGTGATTATTATTTTTAATTTTGAAAGGACTGGTGATGCAAATGTTACTGATATTGCTGAGTATTTTATGTACTATGACAAAATTGGGATACATTTCTGATCAATTATTTAAAAATATAAATTTTAGTACATCTAGAGCTATTGATTCTTCCAGAACAATTTTTCTAAAAAGATTTAACTCTTCATATAAATCAGTTTGAACTTCATTTTAAATGTAACTTTATACAATGAGATTTTAATATGTCCCCAGAAATTTCTGGTAATTTCTGGAGGTTTGTACAAGAATCAAAAAGTGATTTCTTGATTTGTAGATAATTCAAAACACCTGTTTATGTATTCTATCATTATATTTTTAAACATAATTTAAAATTTATCTTCCTTAATCATAATTCACTTAACTGAATTTAGTTCTTCCAAAACATTTTATTAAAATAGTCCTTTTAAAGCATTGCTCTACATCCTACATTGGTGAGTAGCGACTGGGGTCTTAAAAGCTTTCAAGCAGCCATCTAGGATGCAGCTAATGGTCTCCTAGCATTGGAAGTGAAGAGCGCACCATAAAAAAAACAAGGGCATTTAGAAGCAATCAACTCTAGGACATGATAGCCCTCGAGACCAGAAGAACTGGATTGTGCCTGGCTACCAATGCCAACCACTCAGGAAAGGATCAAATCTGAAGATCTTGGATAGAGTGGGAGGGAAAACGTGGAACAAAATTCAAAAACTCAATAATGACC
>NW_006922680.1:110968-121229 GCF_000298275.1 Orycteropus afer afer | reverse complement strand
GTTAAGGAAAATAACAAATGTTGGTGAGCAAGTGGGGATATTGGAATAGCTCACGGGAACGAAAATGATACAACCGGTGGTCCCTCAAAAAGTCAAACATAGGGCTGCCATATGACTCAACAGTTCACTCTTAAGTGTATACCCATGCAATTTTAAAATAGTGACACCAATGTTCATTGTAGCACTATTAATAACAGTGAAAAGATGGAAACAACTCAAATGCCCATCAATAGATGAAAGAATAAACAATACATGGCATATACATATAATGGAATAATACTCAGCCATAAAGAAAAATGAAGTCCCAATACTTGTCACAATAACATTGTACCTCGAAATCATTGTACTGAGTGAAATAAGTCAATTAAAAAACAGACAAAGATTGTATGATCTCACTAATATGAAATATCAAGAATTGGCAAATGCATACAAATCAGAGTGGTTGGCATGGATGAGAAGGAGGGGAATAGGTGGCATTATTGTTTAGGATTTAGGGAATACTGAGTTTTTGCTTATGAAGATGGGACTTTGGAAAAAGATATTTGTAATGGTTGCACAACATGATTGAGGTGATAAGTATCCTTGAATTATACACATGGAAAATGTTGATTTGGCAAATGTGTTCTCTATATTTTCACAACAATAAAAATACAGTGATTTTAACCATCTTTTACAATTATATGTAAATTTAGCTTCTATTTCTAACTCTTATTGTTGTTCTTAGGTGCTGTAGCATTGACTTGGACTTGTAACAACCTTATGTACGACAGAACAAAATGTTGCCCCGGCCTGAGCCATCCTCACAATTGTTGCCATATTTGAGGCCATTGTTGCAGTCACTGTGTCAATCTAATTCCTAAGGGTTTCCTTCTATTCTGCTGACCCTCTATTTCACCGGGCGTGATGTCTGTCTCCAGCAATTGGTCTTTCCTGATGACATGCTCAGAGTAAGCAAGAGGAAGTCTCACCATTGTAGCTTCTAAGGAGCATTTTGGCTGTATTTCTATTAAGACAGGTATATTCATTCTTCTGGAAGTCATGGTATATTAAACATTCTTCACCAACACCATACATCGAATGCATCAATTCTTCTTCAGTCTTCCTTTTTCATTGTCCAGCTTTTACATGCATACCAGGAAATGGAAAAAGACCATGGCTAGTGTCAGGAACACCTTAGTCATCAAAGTGACATCTTTACTTTTTTTTTTTTTTTTTTTTAGTTTGTGGCCAAATTTTTTAATTTAATTTTTTATTGTAAGAGTTTGTTTTAAAATTACTTTGGGTCTGTCTTGTTATTTCTCCATACGACCTTTTTCACAATTAATTGGGATGAAATTAGCCAAAAACATTCAAACATTGTAATTCATTTTTCTCTATTTGTTTTTTTTTAAATATTTTTTATTTTAAGAGCTTACTTTACATTCAATGTTACGTGTACATTTAGTTTCACTCCCCATTTACCATGCCCAACCCTAACCCAGTCTCCTTCCCTCCCTGCCCAGTAACCCTCTCCCTGTGCCCTTCATAGTTATGCACTCCTGTTTGTCCTGAATTTCCTCAGTGTGAATGTTGCCCCTCTGGTGCCCCATGGTCGATTCCTCCAAGGGATGCATTTACATAGAATATGTGGGTGTGTCACCCTGGGTTGAGTGGTCTTCATGTACATCTTGTTTACTACTGGGCTGATAGCCAGCCCCTGGGAGTGAGCTTTATTCCAGGCCCAGAATGCACCCCAGGACCATAGTATTTACTTTTTAGAGCTTTAAAGAGCTCTTTTGCAGCAGATTTTCCTGACACATTATATCTTTTGATTCTTCACTGCTTCCACAGGCATTAACTGTGGATTCAAGAAGAATGAAATCCTTGACAGTATCATTGTAGTCATTATTTATCATGATGTTGTGTATTAGTACAGTTGTAAGGATTTTTGTTTTCTTTATGTTAAGATGTAATTCATACTGAAAACTATAATCTTCTCTTTCATCAGTAAGTGCTTCAAGTCTTCTTCATTTTCAGATGAGATATGTGTCATCTACATATCTCAGGTTGTTAATTAATCTTCCTTTAATCCTGATACCCCTTCTTTTTTCTTCATATACCTAGTTTGTTGTGAGGTGAAAAAAAAAAAACTTTCTGCACAACTTTTCCAATTTTAAATCACACATTATCCCCTTGTTCTGGTTGAACAACTACCTTTGATTCATCTGTAGGTTCTGTATGTGGACACTTATTAAAGTGTTCTGGAATTTCCATTCTTTGCAATGTTGTCCATAATTTGCTATGATCCACACAATTGAATATCTTTGTGTAGTCAATAGAACACGAGTAATTATCTTTCTGGTATTCTCACTTTTTGCCAAGACCCATCTGACATCAGCAGTCATATCGTTCATATGAGAGCCTCTTCTGAATTTGGATTGAATTTCTGGCAGTTCCCTGTAAATGTATAGGTGCATCTATTCTTGAATTATCTTCACTGAAATTTTCTAGCACATGATATTAATGAAATTGTTTGATAATTTCCACATTTTTTTAATTGTCTTTCTTTGGAATAAGCATGGACATCTTCCAGCTGGTTGGCCAAGTAGCTCTCTTTCTAATTTCTTGATGTAGATGAGTAAGCACTTCCATCATTGCATCAGCTTTGTGAAGCCTCTTGATTGGCATTTCATCAATTCCTGAAGCTTTTTTTTTTTCCACCAATGCCTTCCGTGTGGCTTGCACTTCTTCTTTCACTGCCAGGGGTTCTTGGTAATAGACTGTCTTCTGAAATGGTCAAATCAATACTTTTTGGTATAGTGCCTGTGTGTTTCCTTCTATCTTCTTTTGGTACCTTCTATGTAGTGCAGTTTTTTGCCCATAGAATCCTTCAATATTGCAACTCAAGACTTGAATTTTTATTTCAGTGCACTCAGCATTAGAAATGCTGAGCATGTTTTGTCTTTTGATTTTCTAGCTCCAGGTCTTCGCACATTTCATCATAATACTTTACTTTGACTTCCTAAGCTGCCATTTGAAACCTCTTCAGCTTTTTACTTCATCATGTCTTCCATTCCCCTTAGCTACTCTACACTCAAGATCAAGTTTTAGAATCTCTTCTGACATCCCTTCTGGTCTTTTCTTTCTTTCTTGTCTTTTTAAGGACTTTACTTTCTTCATACTGATGTCTTTCATGTCTTCCCATAACTGTTTTGGTCTTTGGTCAGTAGTGTTCAATGCATCAATTCTATCCTAACCTTATGAGTGTTTAATTTGTAAATTTTCAGGGGTTTACTATACTTTTTGAAGAATTTTAATAGGTCTCATATACTTTATTACTACTTTCATATGTACGTTTTTATTTTATAATAATTTTCTGAAAAAATTTACAGCTTGCATGCCTGCAGTTTCTGTTTCAGTATTCAGGACAAATAATTAAAATTTTTGCAGATGCCACAGAGACCAAGGCCAGCCTCCCACAGCAGGTTGGTGCTGTCTCTGGGCAAAAACTCTTTTCTCCCATGGCCACAATTACTGCTGCTGGTACTGCTGATTCTGAAGCCTTGCCACCAATAATCTGGGCCCAGATTGCAGTTTTGCTGCCTGCTTGAGGCCTCCCAGGCATGTGTGTACTATAGGTCAAGTCAGCTACTTGGCAGGCACACTGTGCTTGTGAGTCTGAGTTAGTACATCTGCACACTGCTGCTCAGCATATCTCCTCTGATCACATGCACACTCTGTTACCCTTCAGGCTTCACTTACAAAACAAAAATTCAAAGATTAAATTATTAAGGCCTTCAAACCAGGGGTATTAGAGCATTAAAGCAAGAGTGGGGCTGCACACCCATGACATTGATGTGGCTCTAACTTATAGGTTGAATTCGGATCTGCTCCATTTTCCTTAATTTTAAAGATTAAGCTATAGCTGCTTGGGAGTATGTGCTTCTCATGTCAGAATACAGGATTGCAAAAGAGCAAGCATATTAAAATGTTGTAACATTCATAAATATTCCACTGGTCAAAACAAGTCGCATGACCAAGTAAAATATCATTTAGGAATTGAGAGATTTTACAAGTTCTGCAATGTTACAAGGCAAATAGTGTGAATGTATTATCCCATTAGAGACAAATGAAAAATTGTGAATAATTATCCAATATGATCACAAAAAAGTAAGAATATAGATGTCTCAAATAACATAATCAATAATATAAACATTAAACTTATAATATTAAGTTAATATTAAACTTAGGTATCAACACTCCCATAATGGAGAATGCACCTTCTTCTCAGGCACACATTGGAGATGAAAAAAAATGAAAAAAAGCTGACCATATTTAAGGTCACAAAGAAAAACCTCAATAAGTTCCATACAATAGTAGTAATGTAGAAATGAATTATCAGTATGAGTAAAAGTAGAGGCATTCCAGTAAGATGGTGGAATAGGCAGACAAACTACACAGACCCTCTTCAACAAAGAAAAGGGGAACTAAATAACACAGATACAGAAGATAATCCTGGAGCCCTGAGCTTTGAAAGGAAGGATACAGAAGTGGGCTAAACTAAAACTAGCAGAAGAACCTGCATGAAAACACCAAAAAAGGAGACATATGGAGCTGCGGACTGTTAGCAATCGTGATGTCATGGACAGATTGGATATTGCCAAGTGGAGTTAAGACCTAAGAATTAACCTAAAAATTGGCCCAGCTAGCCAAGGGCTGCACAGAAGACAACTGGTGGCTAGTGAATAAATGGGGAAGCAGGGAAGAGGGAGATGGGCTGAGCTGTGGACTTTCGACTGTCTGGAGGGAAGAGCCATTTGAATATTTACAAGTGGTTGGACCATTTTGGATATTTAAAGCGACAGCATTCTCTCAGATTCCAGGGACCTAAGAATAGGCTCCACTTGCCGGAGATCGCATAGACATACCTGACATGAAGGAATGGAAAGGTGCAATATTCCCCTTGTTGCTTTTATACCACACACCTAATTGGTGAATGGAGGTGCAGCCATTCCTCACTTCCACCCACCTACTGGGATAGCAGGAATTCCATCCCAGTCTGTGTGCTCTGACGGAGCCTGAGTTCCCAGCCTACCCTGCTCAGATTTTTTTTTTTCCCCTTTTTTAGTTTGCTTGTTTTTGTCTGTTTAAAAATTATTATTACTTTTTCCTTTTTGGCCTTTTTATTATTATTCTTTCTTCTTCCCTCCCCAGGGTCTAGTTTCCAGTTTTTTCTCTCTTTCCTGTTCCTGGAATCAGCACTCCCTGGTTCCTGGTTCCTGGTTCCCATCTTTTTCTTTCTTGTGGATCTCCCCATTCCTAGATTTCTTTGTGCATTTTTCCCATTTTTTTCTTCATTGTTTTCCTACTCTACCTCTTTGCATTTATTACCCCCTCCACAGATATTGCAGGGTTCTTTTTCTTTGTTTCTTTCCCTCTTTCTATGCATATTTCTTTTGGCTTTTTAAAGGATTTCTTTAAATATTTTATCTCATTTATTGCCTTTCTTCTTTCTTTTTGCCTTCTTTTTTCTCTTTTTGATGATTGTTCCTATGTGTTTAAGTGGTGTGTGTTTTTTGTTCTCTTGATTTTATTTTTTTGATGTTTTTTTCTATTATGGTTTTTGTCTATCTGAATGGAAGATAGCAACTGTGCCTGTATGATACAACTACACCAGCACCACCTGCAGTTCTACTTACTGAATGAGAGCCACCACTTCCTTCTGTACCAACTGGCCAATGATACATAACCACCAATAAGAGCCTGACTCACCATTACCTGCACTTCACAGTTAACAGAGAGCTGTGCAGGCACTCTCATTCTCTAACACACCCACCAGGACACAGATGGTTCTACCAACTAACAAATAGAGGAGCACAGTACCCTCCTTACCCAGATACATAAAAAAAAAAAAACCCTGAAAATCTTGGACAAATCACCCCAACATGCAATCACTAAATAAATATAAATAGAACAAAGTCACAATGTCTTGGAGACAACAGACCATCACAGTATACACAAAGAAGTAAGACAAAGCAGTAGAAACAAGAAAGCAGGACACAGACCCAGAACACATCCCTGAGGAACAAGGAGCATGGAACTTCTTGATAAGGAATTTTAAAAGAATTATACTTAGATTACTTCAATAGATTGAGAGACAGATTAAGGAAAACACAGACAAAATTAACGAAAACTCAGACAAAACTCTAGAACAATTTTGAAAGAAAAAGAAGGACAAAATGACAAATTTTTCATTAGAAATTAGAAATGAAATAAAATCTACAGATACAAATCTGGATTAATACTAAAGTTTCAGAAATAGATAACACATTGAAAGGGCAAATGAGTAGAATTGAATAAATGGAAGACAGAATTAATGAGATTGAGGACAAGTACCTGAATATATCTTTGAAAAGTGATCAATCAGAAAAAAAGATCAAAACAAAATGAAGAAAGCCTAAGATTCATGTAGAATACCATCAAAAGGAATAACCAATGTGTAATTGGAATTCTAGAACAGGAAGAGAAAAATTAAATCACTGAGAAAATTGTTCAAGATTTGTTGGAAAAGAACTTTCTGATATGATGAAAGATGAGAATATATCTATTCAGGAAGTCCAACAAACCCCAAACAGGATAGACTCTAAAAGAAAAGCACCAAGACATATCATCATCAAACTCACCAACACCAAAGACAAAGAAAGAATCCTGAAAGCAGCATGGGTAAAATGAAAAGTTACCTACACAGGACAACCAATAAGAATAAGCTCTGTTTCCTCAGCAGAAGCCATGCAAATGAGAAGACAATGGGATAATATATATAAAACCTTGAAAGAGAAAATTTTCCAAACAAGAAATTTCCAACCAGAAAAATTGTCCCTCAAATATCGTGGTAAAATTAGATTTCCAGATAAGCAGAAATTAAGGGAAACAACAACTGACTATTAATACACAAGATGACATAACCCAGAAACCAACAAAGCTATGGAAGTATCCAAAGTAAAATAAGCTTACAAGATTGTAAACAGGGAAGCAGAGCCATCACTTGACATGTGAGGACAACTACAAACCAAAAAGAGGGAAAAATAGTGTGTAGTTATAGAACTTCTAAATGGTGAGGAAGTCAAGAGAGTTACAAGATAGAATGGACTATTCTAAACTCAGGGAGAAAATTACAAATTACAGGGTAACCTCAAAGAAAAGTGATAAACCCTCACATCACAATAAAAAAAAGAAAGAGAACAAGCACAAATATTTAGCAAATACTGAAACAACATCAGGAGCTCTGGTGGCATAGTGCCTAAGGCATTTGACTGCTAACCAGAAGGCTGGCAGTTCAAACCCACCAGCCACTTCTTGGAAGGAAGATTGTGCAATCTAATTCCGTAGTGATACTGCCTTGGAAACCCAAGGAGGGGTCGCTATGAGTTGGATCTGATTCGATGGCAGTGAGTTTGGTTTTAGTTTTGGAAAACAATAGCAACAAAGGAAATGTTGACATGATTCATAAAAAAAAATGAGCTCAGCACAGAAAATTATATGGAACAAAGAAACCAGGAATACCACGAAAAAATACACAACAAAATGACAGCAACAAATTCATATTTGTTGACAGTATGAATAAAAGTAGAAATAAATTTTAAAAAAATTAAATGGCCCTTTGAACTGAGAATTTACATTTTATATTAAGAAACTGTTGAGTGAAGGGAAAAATATAAATTTTAATTTAAAAATACATAAGAAATAATGATAATAAATACTGCATATCAGAATCTGTGGGATGAAAATAAAAAAGAACTAGAGAAAATTGTGTAGCCTTAAATGCTTATGTCAATAAATATGAAATAATTATGATGAATGAATTTTAGCCCCAACTCAAAAACCTAAAGCAAAGGACAAAGGTAAGCCAAAAGTAATGACATAATGAAAAATAAAAAGCAGAAGTTAATCAGATGGAAAACAAAAATGCAAACTATTTATAAATTAAACTGTTTTGTTAAATAAATTATACAAACTATTAGCTAACCTCCTCAAGAAAAAGGAAGAAAAAAGCACAAATATTCAAAGTTAGAAAATACAAAGAGGTGTAATCATTGAAAATTAAGAAATTTTAAAGACAAAAAATTACTTTGCGTAATCCCTTATAAACTTGAAAACCTATATCAAGTGGATACTTTTGTAAGAAGGTAAAATTTATCAAAGTTGAACCTAATAGAACTTAAAATTTTAGATCTTTTTTTTCATAGAAGTAATATAGAAAGTTTATAAGTAACCACACCCCTTATTATCAAAAACAAACAAATTGAAAAAATTAGTTTTGATTCTTCTGGAATCTCAAAAATTAGTTTTGAGATTTCTGGATTCATGGAATTACGGTGACCCACACAGCCATCTGCTCTTAGGTGTCCTCTTGAACCTTGAAGGAACTGGTTCCCTGGAGTCACCATTAGGCCAAACAATAGCTTAGTGAACAGCTTAGAACAGAGTGTTTTACCTTAGGCATTGGGTTCCTTTGGAAAATTATGTATGTGCAGGCAATTTCAAGAAGCAAGAACTCCAGGGTCTGACTAGCAGCTATTAGAAGATGGATGGAGTGTCCTTGGTGACTGTTTTATAGCCTGCTCACTGCTTTGATATTATCTTCTGAGAAATTAATATAAACAATATATAACCTGCTTTCACTCTCCCCTCTTTGGAAGCCTTCCCAACAGGTTTGGATGATGCTACACAATTCAAATTACATCAATTCAAAATAAATATATTCTGTTACATTAATTTTTGATTTCTTTAAGCAATTTAGGTTTTTCACAATTCTTGATGTCAGATGTGAGATCCATAGTAGCTGACTAATGTGCCCCAAAGCTCTCACTGGACGCAGGCATGACATTTGCAAAAGCCCTTTTTGCTTACTGACTCCACAGACTATCTGGAGGTCATCTTGGTAAGCCTTCTTGGATTCTAGAGCTCTGTTCCATATGCATGTTGAGCTTCAATAAAATATTCATTGTGAATTTGTTATTTCATAGCCCTTAGGACTATCCCCAAATGAGGCATGCTGAATCCAAGAAATCAATAGATTATCCTAGTGGAATTCTGTATCACTACTTGGCCTAGAACTATGAGTCTAGTGCTTGTCTGTATTTAGATTTTTTTGTTTGAGCTCTCTAATGACAGTTCATCAAATCAGTGAAAACTTGTGGGTACTTTCCAATTGGAGAGACTGGTAAAATTATGGTACAAATTAAAAAAAAAAAATCATGGTGCCATGAATTTTAGGTAACTTAAAACTCAAAAACCCATTGCTCTTGAGTTGATTCCAACTCATAGAAATCCAATAGGAAAGAGTAGAACTGTCCTACAAGGTTTCCAAGGCTGTAAATCTTTACAGAAGCAGACTGCCACATCTTTCTCCTGCAGTGTGGCTGATAGGTTTGACCCGCCGACCTTTCAGTTAGCAGCTGAGCACTTAACCCCTGTACCACGAGGACTCCTTACACTAGGCACAGACAACCACTAAACTATTTTATATGTAAGTAGATAGATAATTTTTCTATCTGTACATTTCATATAAATGGAATCATAAAAGATTTTTTTGTGCCACAGATAAATACATATATATTTGTGTCTGCTAACGATTTCATTTTTAACACTTAACAGGTTGTACTATAAGAATTATGCAACAAAGACAATGCTAAAAAAAGTTTATTTAAAAGGACTTTATTTCATATGTTCATTTTTTATCTGTTGTGACTGAAGTTTGATGGGTTAATTCATGAGGTTTTTAAGAGCTTGAGTGTCAAATAGCACGTAGAATAACAAATTAGGTTTCTTCCTGTTAAAATAAGAAAATTTACTTAAATTACTGAATTGAAAAGGTAATTTATTCTTTGTGTAATCTGCCTCAAAGGCAAGGGTTCAGTGTCTCATTACAGTAAATTCCTGAGTTAAAAACCAAGCCACATACGTTTTATAAAAAGTTATGAGTTTTACCTTTAAGATCGTAGGTTAAATAACCTACATATTGTTTCTTAATAGCCTATGATAAACTCTTGACAATTTTGAATCTTTGTGGAAAGACACAAAAATATCTCTCCTGTTTTACAAAAGGAAATGTGTTTTTTAAAAAAGTTTATTTAATGTGTTATGAGTTATATGAAATGTGTTGTCAAAAAAGAGTTGACTGGGGCAGGGCAAGATGGCGGACTAGGCAGAAGGATTGCACAGACCCTCTTCAACAAAGAAAAGGGAAACCAATTAACACAGACACAGAAGATAATCTTGG
>NW_006922680.1:101701-103198 GCF_000298275.1 Orycteropus afer afer | reverse complement strand
TCAAGTTGTTTTCAACTCATAATGCCCCTTATTAGGTTTCCAAGTCTATAAATCTTTGTGGAAGCAGACTGCCCTATCTTCTATGGAGCAGCTAGGGGTTTCAAACTATCAACCTTTTGGTTAGCAGTCAAATGCCTTAACCAGTACACTACCTGAGCTCCTTAAGAAATATGAAAGATATGACGGCACATAACAACAACAAAATGAAACCTTAAAAACATTAAAAAGAAGAATTAGGACATGAGAAAAATCTTTACCATGGACTATAGTCATCATAGTATATTAGTTACTGAAATAGTTGGTTCTTACATTAAGGAAATCAGACTTTAAAAAGTTTTAGATATTATAACTCTCAAATTAGAAGTTTATGTTGATAAACTTAGCGAAGTTGTAAGGACTATAGAGAATTATCTGACATTACAAAATAAATTACAAAATAAAATAGCATTAGATTTCCTATTAGTCTCCCAAAGAGAAGTTAGTGCCTTAATAGATGAATGTTACTGTGTTTATATTAGTAATATGCAATCATAAGTTTTGTGTAATGTAGTTATTGCTGAGACATACAATATTGTTTATATAAAGATAAATGCCTCATGAGACTTGTTTCCTTGGGTCAAAGACATAAGGTCATGGTTTTGTGGGTCATTTCAGTCGAGTGACCTAATCTTACTCTCTGAGTTCATGATGTAGTGTGTTGTGTTGGACACCCAAGGTGCAACAATTAGTCCCTGTTCATCTGGAGCAACAGAAGAAAAGACAGCCAGGTGGAGGAGGAACTAAACTCCATGTCTGATTACTTCCATTAATAGCTTTCTCTTTTGCCATGAGGGCAGAAGAATCAGATGATATCCAGTTCCCCTTATTAAAAGTGTGTGATCAAAGATTCTATAGCAAACTCATTATCAGAAGGAGAAAATGACCGTATTATTTAGATTTTCCTGGAACCCAAACTTCTGGGTTCATGTAATTGGGGTGACCCACACAGACCATCCACCCTTAGGTGTCCATTTGAACCTTAGGGGAACTGGTTCCCTGGAGTCACCTTCAGGCCAAACAACAGTTTAGTGAGCAGCTTAGTGTAGAGTGTTTTACTTTAAGCATTGGATTCCTTTGGAAAATTATGTATGTGTAGCCGGCTTGGAGAAGGAAGAACTCCGGCCTCTGCCTAGAGTCTATTTCAGGATATATGGCCTGTCCTTGGTGACTGTTTCTGTAACCTGATCATTGCTTTGATGTTATTTTTTGAGAAATTAACATAACAATAACCTGAATAACCTGCTTTCACTGTTCTCTCTTCAGAGAAACTTCCTGAAATATTCAGGTAACAATGCCCAATTCAGATTTTATCTACTCATAATAAATGTATTCTGTTACAATAATTTTTGGTATTTCTATCAGTAATTTAGGTTTTCGACAAAACTAAAACAAAATACTAGGTCCTGATGTGTTCATATAAGAATCCTAACAAAACTTCAAAGGCTTGATAATAGCAAA
>NW_006922680.1:97446-100872 GCF_000298275.1 Orycteropus afer afer | reverse complement strand
TTTAATATATAAATAAATCTTCAAATAAAGACAAAAGCAAATTATATAACAGACAATTCAAAGGTGAAGAAATACAAATGAATACTACACATATAAAAAAGTTTCTCAACTTCATTCATTATAAGAGATGCAAAAATTCAAATGCGTGACAATATACTCCTGCAGGGAGACTGTGGTAAAAGGCTGTAATACATTGCTGGTAGGAGTGTGAAATGGTACAACCTTGTTGTTGTTGTTATGTGCCAAGGAATCAGACCCGACTCATAGTGACCCCTCCTTGGGTTTCTGAGGCAGTATCACTACGGAAGTAGATTACCCAACCTTCCTTCAGGTGAGTGGCTAAGAAGGGGAAATTGGCAACGGCTCACTAATCATCCTTTGCATATCCCTTTTTACCTTGCCATTCTCTTATAAAGAATTTAATATACTTGAGGTATATTTCCACATATACAAAATGACTTATGTACATGTGTAACTCTTTTGCACTTCCCCCCCAAAAAAAAAAAAACACAAGAAAATGAAACAAAAATGAATGATAAGTTCACTTATAGAGTAGGTTGGAACAGAGTGGAAAGGATAAGAAAGGAAGGAGGCCTTCCCTAAAATTTTATATTTGAAGAGTGTATGTATTTGGCATATTCAAAAATTTAAATTAATAATGATAATTTTTGGAAACATAAAATTGGTTAATATACTAGGAAAAAAAGAACTTAGTTGTATTTAAAATTTATAACATTATCACAGAGAATGAAGAAGCAATTCAAACCTTACAAAGGGAAAAGGTACATTTATAATAGAGAAATATGGGAAACAACAAGTTATCAAACAACATCACGGATAACTAGAGAAACTGATTTTATACCTCCTGATATGATGCCATGGGGCATACACAACATGCACTTGGTTTCTCAAGTTCAGAGCTTGTCTGGCTTCAGCATGCACAAACCTCAATAACTTTGTCAGCAAATGGCTAAGGTTTTTTTTTTTTTTGGAAATCTGCCTACAGGAGGTTAGGGAGGTAAATGGTGATTTAGATGTTACTTTTGAAGACTTTCAGGAAATTTTCTTATTTTTCATTCCTGCCATTCAATAGCCACAAAAGATTATTTGTGCCTTCTGTGAGGGAAATTATTTACTATTTGTTGGATTTCTTTACTCAAAGTAATGGCAAAGTAGGTTGCCATTACTCGATTTGCTTTATAGTTTCCATATTGTTAATCTGTCATCATCTCCTCACTTGTTTCTTTGGACTTGTGTGTTTTATGTCACTTTCTTTGTTATCACTTTAGTGGTGCTTTGAGACAGTATAAACATAAATGCCTCTGCTTAATCCACCATGTTTAATAAGAAATCCAATATTAGTAAATGAACTAAGGTTATTCATTCTGTGACAGGATTAAATCACAAAGTTTGACCTGTTATTATTATTAATTTTTGTATATCTTTCTGCCCCTCCTTTCTGTCAACATATCTCATGCGCTATTTTCCTTTCTCCTGCCTACAGTGAAGCAGAAACAGATTAAGAGGGGTCGCTATGAGTCGGGTTCGACTCAATGGCACATAACAACAACAACAACAAATAACCTAAATATTAAATGAGTATTTTCTCATGCATGCTTACTGAGCTAGGTAGTTTGTTCCATGAGACTAGGAGAGGAGAAGGAGTAGATTAAATTTGAGAGGATTCATTAGTGTGAAACAATTGGTGAGCAGAGAAGAAAGACTCCTTGATTATGAAGAATGAATTTTCCATGAGTAATGACTTTTCACTGACTCATACCTCCAGATATAGCTCTAGACTTTTGTAAACAGGAGAAAATTTATAGGTGGATGGCATCAGGAAGGGAAAACCTCACACTGAAAAGATGGAATGTAAGAGAATCATTTAGAGAAATTGTTACATGGGCTAACAAAGAGAAGAAAGAGCTGCAAACACCCATTCATAATCAGAACATGGAATGTAAAAAGTATGAATCTAAGAAAATTGGAAGTTGACAAAAATGAAATGGAACACATAAAGATCCATATCTTAGCATTTATGAGCTGAAGTGGACCCGTGTTGGCCATTTTGAATCACATAATCATATGATCAGCTATGATAGGAATGGAAAATTGAAGAGGAATTGTGTGGCATTCATCATCACAAAGAATGTTTCAAGATCCTGAAGTACAATGCTGTCAGTGATAGGTAATATCCATGTGCCTACAAGGAAGATCAGTTAATACCACTATTATTCAAATTTACAAAAGCCACCAAAGCCAAAGATGAAGAAATTGGAGATTTTTACCAACTTCTGCAGTCTGAAATTGACCAAACATGCAATTAAGATGTGTCGATTATCATTGGTAATTGGAATGCAAAAGTTAGAAACAAAGAAGAATCACTGATAGTTGGAAAATATGGTCTTGCTGATAGAAACGACACTGGAGATTGAATGGTAGAATTTTGCAAGACCAACAACTTATTCATTGCAAATACCTTTCTTAACAGCATAAATGGCAGCTATACATGTGGACTTCTCCAGAAAGAGTACACAAGAATCAGATCAGCTACATCTGTGGAAAGAGGCAGTGAAGAAACTCACTATCTTCAGACAAAACAAGGACAATAGCTAACTGAGAAACAGACCATCAACTGCTCATATGCAAGTTCAAGTTTAAACTGAAGACAATTAAAACAACTTCACAAGAGCCAACATATGACCTTGATTATATCCCTCCCAAATATAGAGATCATCTAAAGAATATATTTGATCCATTGAACATCAGTAACTGAAAACAAGAGGATTTGTGAGATGACATCAAGTATATCATCCATAAAAAGAGCAACACATCATTAAAAAAAAAGAAAAAGAAAAACTACAATAAATGTCAGAAGAGACTCTGAAACTTGTCCTTGAATGGAGAGTAGCTAAAGCAAATGGAAGAAATGATAAGTTAAAATAGCTTAACAGAACATTTCAAAGAGCAGCTCAAGAAGACAAATTCAATTATTATAATGAAATGTGCAAAGACCTGGAGTTAGAAAACCGATAGGGAAGAACATGCTCAGTATTTCTCAAGCTGAAAGAACTGAAGGAAAAATTCAAGCCTCAAGTTGCAGTATAGAAAGATTCTATGCACAAAATATTGAATGATGCAGGAAACATCAAAAGAAGATGGAAGGAGTCACAGTCACTGTACCAGAAAGAACTGGTCAATCTTCATCCATTTCTGAAGGTGGCATATAATCAAGAGCCAATGGTATTGAAGGAAGAACTTGAAGCTACACTGAAGGAATTGGTGAAGAACAAGGCTCCAGGAATTGACAGAACACCCACTGAGATGTTTCAACAAACGGATGTCGTTCTGGATGCACTTGACTATGAAAAGAGATTTGGAAGACAGCTACCTTGTCAACTGACTGGAAGAGATCCATATTTGTAC
>NW_006922680.1:95174-96616 GCF_000298275.1 Orycteropus afer afer | reverse complement strand
TCTTCAAAGTGCTGAAGAACAAAAATATGTCTGAAGACTAAGGTGTGCCTAACCCAAGCCATGGTATTTTCAACTACCTCATATGCCTGTGAAAGCTGGACAATGAATGAAGACTAAAGAAGAGTTGATGCTTTCGAGTTGTGGTGCTGGCAACGAAAACATTGAAAGTACCAGGGACTGCTGGAAGAACTAACAAATCTGTCATGGAAAAAGTGCAACCAGAATGCTCCTTAGAAGTGAGAATGGTCAGATTCCGTTTGATCTATTTTGGTCATGTTGTCAGAAGGGGTCATTTCCTGGAGAAGGATATCACGCTTGGTAAAGTGGAGGGTCAACAAAAACAGGAAGGCCCTCAATGACATGGATTGACACAGTGGCTGCAATGACGGGCTTAGATATAGGAATGATTGTGAGGCTGGCATAGGACCAGGCAGTGTTTCATGCCATTGTTCACAGTGTTGCTATGAGTTGGAGCCAACTCAATAGCACCTCACAACAACAACAAAGTGGGCCAACAGTGGTCAAAGCACCATTGTGAAAACTATATAAATATATTAAAAGGGCAAAAGTGCTATAATATCAACTGATTGCCAAAAAGCATTTGAACATATTCAGGTCTTTTTGTAATAAAACATATACTGCACTAAGAATGAGAGATAGTTCCATAGCTTGACAGAACATGCTTGTTGAAATGGAACAAAAAGTCTCATACATGAAAATCAGTTCCATTGGACTTAGGAACTATGTAAGAGTAACCTGTTTAAGTGTTAGGAAAATTGAGTAGTCAAATAGGAGAAACATATTAACTTTCAATAGTAACTCACACAATGCCTAAAAATAGATAATTAGTGGATAAAAGATATAAATGTACAATTTTTACAAGTACTAGGAAAATTTTACAGAATATTTTTTATATTAGAGTGAAGGAAGCCTGACAAAGCAAGGTGTAAAATCTAGAGTTAATAAAGATGAATAAATAACAAATTTAAATAAATAAAAAACAAAATATTCTGTAGGGTGGATAACACCAGAAGCAATGATTTAAAAACAATACAACAAAACTCAATTCACAGGATTAAAATACATACATCAAAGAATAAAGGTTAAAAGCCAAACTGTATCAACATTTCTTACATATAAATTAAAAAGACTGATATTCAAACAGAAAATGATGATGATGATATCTAACATGAGAAATATATAAAGTTAATTACACATTATAACACATCTCTATGATGTTGACACAGTTATTATACTCATTATCTAAATTTTAGGATTAGAGAAGCTAAAGCAGAGAGTAACTTGCTCAAGGTCATACAGCCAATTAATGATAAATCCAGGAGTCAAACTAAGCGAGGTATTTCCAGTGTTCATGCTCTCAACTGGCAGTCAATAGAAGTAGAAATACAACTGGTTAATACATGATAAAAATATTTGTTTGT
>NW_006922680.1:92905-94354 GCF_000298275.1 Orycteropus afer afer | reverse complement strand
ACTGTCAATCCATCTCATTGAGGGTCTTCCTCTTTTTCCCTGACCCTCTAATTTACCAAGCATGATATTGTTCTCTAGAGGCTGGTCCTTCCTGACAACATGAGCAAAGTATATGAGATGAAGTCTGGTCATTCTAGTTTCTAAGGATCATTCTGGCTGTACTTCTTCCAAGACAGATTTGTTGCTTCTTCTGGCAGTCCATGGTACATTCAGTGTTCTTCACCAACATCACAATTCAAATGCATCAATTCTTCTGCAGTCTTCCTTATCCATTGTCCAGCTCTCACATGCATACGAGGGTATTGAAAATACCATGGCTTGAGTCAGGCACATCTTAGTCTTCAAAGTAACATCTTTCACAGCAGATTTGCCCAGTGCAATACATTGTCTGATTTCTTGACTGCTGTTTCCATGGACAGTTGATTGTACATCCAAGTAAAATGGAATCCCTGGCAATTTCAGTCTTTTTTCCATTTATCCTGATGTTGCTTATTGGTCCAATTGTGAGGATTTTTGTTTTCTTTTTGTTAAAGTGTATTCCACACTGCAGGCTACAGTCTTTGATCTTAATCAGTGTTTCCAGTCCTCTTCACTTTCAGCAACAAGATTGTGTCATCTGCATAATGCAGATTGTTAATGAGTCTTCCTCCAATCCTGATGCCACATTCTTGATATAGTACAGCTTCTTGGATTATTTGCCCAGCATACAGACTGAATAAATATAGTGAAAAGATACACCCTTGACACATACCATTTCCTGATTGTAAATTTGTAAGATCTTCCTGGTCTGTTTGAACTACTGCCTCTTGGGCTATGTACAGGTTTCTCACAAGCTTAATTAAGTGTTTTGTAATTCCCATTCTTCACAATATTATCCATAATTTGTTATGATGTGCACAGTGGAATGCTTTTGCAAATTCAATAAAACACAGGTAGACATCATTCTGGTATTATTTCCTTTCAGCTAAGATCCATCAGACATCAGCAATGATATCCTTCATTCCTCCTCTCTTCTGGATCTTGCTTGAATTTCTGGCAGTTTCCTGTCAATATAGTACTTCAGCCATTTTTTTAATTATCTTCAGCAAAATTTTACTTGCATATGATATTAATGTTACTGTTCAATATTTTCCACATTCTGTTGCATCATTTTTTTTTTTTGGAATAGGCACAAATATGGATCTCTTCCAGTCAATTGGCCAGATAGCTGTTTTCCAAACTCCTTGACATAAACAAATGAGTACCTCAAGGACTAAATCATTTTGTTGAAACATCTCAGTGGATATTCCACCAATTCCTGGAGCCTGTTTTTTTTTTTTTTTTTTTTTTAGGATTAGGGTGAAGATTTACAGAGTAAATTCACTTTTCATACAGCAGTTCACATATACTTTGTCTCATGTCATTGAGCAAAATTTACAATGCAGCAGCTCCCCTCCCACTTCCTCCCCA
>NW_006922680.1:87742-92805 GCF_000298275.1 Orycteropus afer afer | reverse complement strand
TTTTTTGGCAATATTTTTACTGCAGCTTGAATTTTTCCTTCAATACCATTGGTTCTTGATCATTTGCTACCTCCTCTAATGGCTGAATGTTGATCGTGTTTCCTTTTGGTACAGTGATTCTATGTATTCTTTCCATCTTCTTTTGATGCTGTCTGCATTGTTCAATATTTCGCCAATAGAATCCTTCAATTTTGCAACTTGATGCTTGAATTTTTCTTCATTTCTTTCAGCTTGAGAATTGCCAAGCATGTTCTTCCCTTTTGGTTTTCTAACTCTAGGTCTTTGCACATTTCATTGTAATACTTTACTTTTCTTCTCAAGCTGACCTTTGCCATTTTCCATTCAGTTCTTTTATTTCAGAATTTCTTCCATTTTCTTTAGCTACTCTCCATTCAATAGCAAATTTCAGAGTCTTTTCTGATATCCATTTTCGTCTTTTCTTCCTTCCCTGTCTTTTTAATGACCTTTTGCTTTATTCATGGATGATGTTCTCGATGTTTTCTCACAGTTTGTCTGGACATTGGTCATTGGTGTTCGATGTGTCAAATCTGTTCTTCATATGGTCTCTAACTTCAGGTGGGATATAATCAAGGTCATAGTTTTGCTCTTGTGACTTGTTTTAATTTTCTTCAACTTCAGCTTTAATTTCCATATGAGCAATTGTGTCTTCTGCATAATGCAGATTGTTAATGAGTCTTCCTCCAATCCTGATGCCACATTCTTGATATAGTCTGTTCCACAGTCAGCTTCTGGCCTTGTTCTGATTGATGATATTGAGCTTCTTCATGGTCTCTTTCCACAGATGTAGTCAATTTGATTTCTGTGTATTCCATCTGGCTAGGTCATGTGTATAGTCGTTTATGGTATTGAAAAAAATATTTGTAATGAATAAGGCATTGTCTATATATTACTAGAGAAGATTATAGATAGCTGTGAAACTTTGTCTGATTTAGTGCTAGAAGATGAGCCTCTAAAGTTGAAAGGCACTCAAAATATGACTGCATAGGAGCTGTCTCCTCAAAACAGAGTTGATCTTAATGATGTGGATGGAGTAAAGCTCTTGGGACCTTCATTTGCTGATGTGGCACAACTCAAAATGGGAAGAAATAGATGCAAACATTCATTAGTAATCAGTACTTGGAATATACAAAGTACAAATCTGGGAAGATAAGAAGATTTCAAACTGAAATAGAATGTATAATGATTGGTATCCTAGGCATAAGTGAGTTGAAATTGACCGGTATTGGTCATTTTGAATCAGACAATCATTGGGACTACTATGCCAGGAATGGCAAATTGAAGAGGAAAAGTATCAAATAAATCACCAAAAAGAACATTTGGAGTTGTATTCTGAAGTACAATGTTGTCAGTGATGGCATAATATCCCTAAGTCTACAAGGAAGACCAGTTAATATTGCTATTATTCTAACTTACGCATCAATAAATAAAGTCATAGAGGAACAAATTGAAGATTTTTACCACCCTCTGTAGTCTGAAACTGATGAAATATGCAATCAAGTTATATTGAAAATTACTGGTGATTGGAATGCAAAAGTTTGAAACAAAGAAGGACTGGTGGTTGGAAAATATGGCCTTAGTGAAATAAATGACACTGGAGACCACATGATATAATTGTGCAAGGCCAATGACTTATTCATTGTAAATACCTTTTATCAGTAGAAGGTCAGTATATATTATCAAGACTTGATCTTGTAATACTCTTAACCCATAGGGCTATGACAATTTTGAATGATAATTAAATGCCTTTTTGATTTCAGATACTGGGAAAGAGGGTCTTTTGAAGTAAACTTATATATTTTTTTATAAAAATTTTAGGAGAAATACATTATCACTGATGATTAAAGATCATGCTGATTCTATTATAATTGGTGGAATATCTGATTAAATTTTCTGAGGGTTTGTTTTATCTTTGGATTTGTGGATTGAAATAATTCAACAGTAGCTATAGTCTGCAATTTACTTTGTTTTTCCAGTACTTTTAGTTTTAGTAGCTGTTATACAAGTGGTCATTGGTTATAAATGATGACATACCAATGGAGTGATAAACAACAGTAAGAGTAAGCTAGCAAGTGGATTTCACAGTATGAACTACTATTGTAATGGTTTAAATCATAAGCCAAATTATTATGATTAAAAAGAAAGTCAACGTCATACTTTTAGGAAAATTGTGCTTGTTAAAAATGATTGCCATCAGAAAAATAAGGCTTTACTTAAACAGGAGAAATAAATGTATTGTATGTGCAAAATATACAACACCAGAGAGCATCAGAGAATGTGCTGTTCTCCTTCTCTAATGGCTCAGCCAAACTCACTTCTGGTGCCCTTTATAATACAGAGCAATAAATATAAAAGTATTAAGTCCAATTATTTCTGGAAAATCTGGGAAGCGCTTCTGCCTTCATTTGCTGGAAATGTAATGTCAAAGCATAAAGTAGATGTTGGGGCACTCTGAGTTAGGCTCAGAAACTTATAAACCATAAACAGTGAATTAATAGAGATTTTGCCTGCAGAGAGGCTCATTTTCAAAAGTGGAAACTTTGCTGAAACTCAGTTTAGTAGTGTAGATCAAAGAAATTGTACCTAGCTGAAGAGTAAGTACTACAGATGAAGGAACAGTAGAAAATGTATCCAGGTTGGCTAGGAAAACACTTTGATAGTCCTATAAAGGGGACTATAGAAGTGATACAGATAGTTTGGAGAATTCAACTACAATAATATTTACCTAATGTCTAAGTTTTTATGAGATCATTTTGGAGAAAGTTTAGAATGCATGGGTGAGGAAAGGGCAGGCTGAGATTGGCTAGCATGTACTCACATGTATGTGTATGAGATTGAGACAGGCAGGGTCAGGCTACAACTTGGTAAATTTCCACTGCTTACTCAATCTGACTCAAATAAAGATGCATACCCTCCTGAGTACCTGAGAAGTGCCAGATTAAAGCAGCTCTAACAGGGTTTATCATCATCTTGGTGTACTAATGCTATCCTTGTTTCATTAAGCTCCTCGTACATATTAACCTCTCTGCCCAAGGTGGAGTTACAGCCACCATTTTTAAACATGTGGCATGTGGTGTATAACAGCTCATGTTTGTTTAACTGTACCTGCATATTATGTATACCCATGATTGCTGATGTAATTGTATGTACTTCCTTGCTGTAAATTGTATAAAGGAACACTGCTGTCCCCCTGTTCCTCAAGCAGTCTTGGAGGCATGCAAACCCAGATGTTCCTTTCCTTGGCCAATGAAATAAATATGCTTTTCAATTTCCCAAGCTCTGTCTCTTGTCTTTTGGCCTAACAGATTTCCCAGCAGCAAGACTGCATGTGCAATTTTATAAAAGTAAGATAAAGCATAAATATTGTTTCATATATACACTTATTGGAGCTCTGGTAGTGTAGTGCCTAAGGCACTTGACTGCTAACCAGAAGGCTGGTGGTTCAAACCCACAGCCCCTCCTCAGAAGGAAGGTTGGGCAATCTACTTTTGTAGTGATACCACCTCAGAAACCCAAGGAGAGGTCGCTTTGAGTCAGGTCCAACTCCATAGCACATAATAACAACAACATATATCCTCATTAGCATTTATCTACATATTGTAGAGGAGGCATTTAGTCAGGATGGTCTTGAGAGTTCATACGGAGACTCACACTCCACCTTTCCCAAAATAGAACAATGATAAATTATTTTTAAATAATAAAAAAATCCATGCTAAAAAATTAGGTAATTATCTCCATGAACCAGTAATAGCACTATGAATCTGTAGGATATGGGGACTGAAGAATGGATCTTACTAGGCTGTAAGAACAGAGTCAGTCAGAGGCTTTTCTAATTCCAATTCCAAAAGAAGAGTGGCATGCATAATAAAGGCCCAACAGGAGGGGCAGAGGTACTCCAAGGATGAGCTAACAAACAAACAAAATAAAAAAACACTTCTGTCAAGTCAGATCCTACTCATAGGTACCCCTCCTTGGGTTTCAGAGGCAGTATCACTACAGAAGTAGTTTGCCCAACCTTCCTTCTGAAGAGTGGCTTGTAGGTTTGAATTGCCAGCCTTCTGGTTAGTACTCAAATGCCTTAGGCATCTCATCACCAGAGCTCCCAAGGATGAGCTAGGATAGGGATAATACATACAAAAACTAAGAATAAAAAAAGCTTGAACTGCAATATGGTCCACAGCCAATAATACACATTGGTGATGAGTGTAAGCAGAAACCATCAAGCAAGCTGTCTGATATAAGCTTCCTGTGATAGAATCATAGGATAAGAAATCTTAGCTGCTACCACAAAGCCTGATTCTGAAATAGTAACTGAAATCATAACTGTCACGTCATTAAATGTGGAATATTGGATTCAAGAAAGGAAACACATACACATTATACATACAGACAGAAAACTACTACTAAAATTGTTCCTGTTAACTAAAATCACAAAGTCTAGGAGGAAAATTAACGTTATGAAAGACAGCAAACGATCTTAACAATTGGGAGAATTTTACTTCCAAGGAAATAGAAATAACAAGCAATCATCTATAAAGGAAATTAAAATGAGTCTATTAAAAATGCTCAAAGATATGATATACATATTCAATATAATCCCTACCAAAATTTCAACTCTCTCTTTTCAGAAATTGTAAAGATAATCCTTACATTCATATGGAAATGCAAGTGACTGAGAATAGTAAAAACAATCTTCAAATCTAAGAACAAAGTTGGAGGATTTCTATTTCTTGATTTAAAAACATACTACAAAGTTACAGTAGCCAAGACATGTGGTTCTGGCATAATGATAAATATATAGAACAATGGAACCGAGAATCCAGAAATAAACATTTATGGTCAACTGATTTTTGAAATGGATGCCAAGATCATTAAATGGAGAAAAGAATAAATTTTTCAACAAATTATACTGGCAACTGTATATCCACATGCAAAAGAATGAAGTCGGGCATTTACCTTACATTATACACAAAAATCAACTTAAACTGGATCAAAGACCTAAATGTAAGAGCTAAAATTTTGAAATTCTTTTTTTTTTCAATTTT
>NW_006922680.1:86632-87599 GCF_000298275.1 Orycteropus afer afer | reverse complement strand
GTTGGTTTTACTGAGAATTCTAGAAATTATTCCATATTAAGCATTCTGTACCAGAGAATAAAAAGTCAAACATTCCTAACTTATTTTGTGATCCAAACTAGCTTTGATACCAAAACTTTGTAAGGAGAGTAGAAGATAAGACATTGTGTCAAGATTACTAATTTTCACTATTTTCTTTTTTCCCTCCTAGCTATTATAATAAGGAGCTCTGATGGTTCAGTGGTTAACTGCTTACTGGGCTGCTAACCAAAAGCCAGGCAGTTTGAACCTACCAGATCCCCCGTATAAGAAAAGACATAGAAATCTACTCCTATAAAGGTTTCTACCTAAGAAACCCTAAGTAGCACTTTTACTCTCTCCTATATGGTTGCTATCAGTCAGAACCCACTTCATGGTAAACAACAAAATCTCTATCTATTATAATAACCTTAGCTGGACACATGACTGCCTAGACTTAGACTACAAATTCCTAGCCTCCCTTGCAGCTAAGATTGACCATGTGACAAATTTCTGGTCAATGAGATATGAATGGTAATTATATGTTCCACTTCTGGGTAATGACTTTAAACAAAATGGTCATATATTCTCTTTCCTCCATTCTCTCTCTTATTTGCTGGATTGTGAATAGTATAGTGGAAGAACTACTTCAGACTACAAGAAAGAATCTTTGTTTTGACCATGGCAGAGGAAAACTATCATCCCATAACAACTAGTTTTGTACTGTTATGTGAGAGAGAAATAAATTTCTATTTTGTTTCAACCACCATATTTTTGGCTGTACCATTGTAGCAGGTTATATTGTAACCTATCTATTACACACATTTATAGGTCAAAGTTATCACCAACATAGAGGATATAAAAATAGCTAATAAGCACATGAAAAGATGCTCATCACCATTAACCTTTAGGGTGATGTAAATAAAAAACCACAATGAGATACCACTTCATGGCCACTAGCATGGCTAAG
>NW_006922680.1:85710-86532 GCF_000298275.1 Orycteropus afer afer | reverse complement strand
GTGGATAAATTGAAACTCTTATCCATTGCTGATGGGAATGCAAAATAGTACATCCACTATGAAAAAAGTTCCTCCAAAGTGAACAACAGAGCTACCATATGACCCAGCAATCTCACTCTTAATTATATAACCAAGAGACCCGAAAGTAGCATATACACCAATGTTCATTGCAGCACAATTCATAATAGGCACAACTTGGAAACAATGTAAATATTCATCAACATATAAATAGATAAACAAAATATGATGTAAACACACAATGGGACATTACTCTGCCATAAAGACAAATGAAGTCTTGATACATGTTTCAAGGATGGACCTTGAGAACATTATGCAGAGTGAAATAAGTCAATCATAGAAACACAAATATTTTATCATCTCACCATAATGCTTATAATCAATTATGACTAACAAATCTTAAGTCTCATGCTGTCATCTTAGCCAACAAAATTATAATATGATATTTTCTATTGTGTAAAGAAAATCCTCAATATAGGGTGGTGATTTTCCCTGTCTTTTAAAATCTCACAGAAAATAACTCTTATCATCCCATCCTTGGATCAGAGAGAAAGCTGAAATATTTTGATTTTTTTTAATCAAACTGGCTCTAGATGAATGAAAGCGGTTAGATGGAATCAAGGTAATTTCCTGTGGTAGCTTTGTTGGTCCTTCAAAAGTGAAGCTCACATTGGAAGTTCAGAATGGTCATAAAAATGCTGGACAGCCATTGTTGTTGTTGTTGTTATGTGCCATCGAGTCAGACCCAACTCATAGCGACCCCTCCTTGGGTTTCCGAGGCAGTATCACTGCGGAAGTAGATTG
>NW_006922680.1:82028-85145 GCF_000298275.1 Orycteropus afer afer | reverse complement strand
CCTTTGGTTTCCGAGGCAGTATCACTATGGAAGTAGATTGCCCCATCTTCCTTCCAAGGAGTGGCTGGTGGGTTTGAACCACCAGTCCTCTGGTCAGCAGTCAAGTTGCTTTAGGCACTACGCTACCAGAGCTCCCAAAGAATAATGTAGAATCTACAAAACACCACATAACATGGATGAACTTAGATAACATTATGCTGAGTGAAATATGTCAATCATAGAAAGACAAATATTGTATTAGTCCACTATTGTGAAAAGTCAAGGAAAGGTTTATATACAGAATGGAACTTTCTTTTTTGGTTACCTGGGGTGGGAGAGAAGGAGAGGGAACTACTAGAAATATTGGTTTGGGTGAAGGCAAGGGGAATGTACCAAATGTGAGTGATCAACATGGTGGTATTGAGGAAGAGGAAGACATAGGTACATGGGAGATACAGACAACAAAGATGAACCCTTTTGCATATACAGTACTGCATTGTCAGTGACAGCAAACATTGATATACATTTGGATAGATGGGTGGACAGACTGAACAATCAGGTTTATCTATGAAGAGGGGAGTGTGCCCATGACTATGTATAGGGTTGACAGACAATGTTTCTACAAGTGTATTTGTATGTTCTGTAAAAATCCAGGTATATAGTAGAGCTGATAAGGGACAAGGTTGTAGTCACTTCTTGGCTATGGCCAGCTACCTAGAGAGAGCAAATACTTGGACCTGTGGGCTTAGAACCATGGTCAAAGGGGACATCCAGCTCAATTGGTATAATGTACTACACAAAATCTTTGTTTCACATCCTACTTTGGCAAGTAATGACAAGGATCTTAAAAGCTTGCAAGTGGCTATCTAGATGCACTAATGGGTCTCTCCAAGTCCAGAGCATGGAAGAATGAAGAAAGTCAAAGACACATGGAAACAATTAGTCCAAGGGACTGGTAGACAATGCAATCTTCAGCTTATATGACCAGGAGACCATAGAACTGTCAATCACTTGGAGAAGGATTTGTGTAGGAGATCCTGGATAGAGTGGGACAAGAACACCAAATGAAACTCAATATCAAAAAAAAAAAAAGACCAGGTTTTCAGCAGAGCCTGGTGAAATCCCTGAGACTATGGCCTTCAGTTACTCTTCAGGTCTGGAATTGAATTTACTTTATGGCTTCCAGCCAAATAGGCATATGGGCTGAAAGGTAGATATACTCCTTGGAGAGATCAATCATGGGAGGAGAGGGGGCACTGTATGCACATGGACACAGCTAGGGGGCAGGAGTGCATGGGAGGGAAGGACACAAGGAAGAGGTAACTATGAAAAGGAAGGGGGAGGAGAGTTGTTACATTGTGGGAAATCACAGTCAGCGTCATGAGACAAAATGTGTGTGAACTGCTGTATGGAAAATGAATTTGCTCTGTAAATTTTCACCCAAATCACAATAAAAAAAAATTCTCCAGTGAAGCCATCTGGGCTTTCTCGCTTGCATGGCTTCCTCTGAGAAATCAGAACTTATTCTTATTGGTTGTCTTTTGTAAGCACTTTGCATTTTTCTCATACTGCTTTCTAATCATTCGTGTTCTGAATGTCCTTGTGGTCCCTGACAAGTGGAGCCTATTTTTAGGTTGCTGGAATCTGAAAGAATGCTGTAGCCTTAAATATCCAAAATAATCGAATCGCTTGTAAACATTCAATATGGCTGCACCTTCCAGACAGCTGAAAGTCCACAGCTCAGCCAGTCTCCCTCTTTGCTGCTTCCCCTTTTATTCACCAGCCACCAGTGCAGTCTCTGTGCAGCCCCTGGCTAGCAGGGCTCATTTTTAGGTTAATGCTTAGATCTTAACTCCACTTGACAATATCCAAGCTGTCTATGCCATCAGAAGTGCTGACAGATCACAGCTCCGTATATCTCCTTTTTGGGTGTTTTCATGAAGGTTCTTCTACTAGTTGGAGTTTAGTCCACTTCTGTATCCTTCCTTTCAAAGCTTAGTGCTCCAGGATTATGTTCTGTATCTGTGTTAATTGGTTCCTCTTTTCTTTGTTAAAGAGGGTCTGTTTAGTTTGGCTGCCTATTCTGCCCTCTTACTGGAATCTCCCACTTGCTAATTCTTAAGATTCCATTCTCTATGTAACAAATTACGAAGTAGAACAGAAGTGCTGAGAAACAAAATTAGGCCAATTTTTGGAATGTCCCTCAAAAAAAAAAAAAATGACCTCTAAACCAAGAAAGCAAATCCATGAGATATTTGGCATTGTAAAATTGACCTCAACAGTTATTTTTGTTGTTGTTGTTGGATATATATTTAACTCAACATTTGCCAATTCAAAATTTTTCAGATGTATAGCCTAGTGATATCAATTACATTAATTGGTTGTGCAATCATTATCCTTAATTAATGCAAAAATTCCCATTAACATAAACAGAAACTCACTGCCTCCAAAACAGTGACTCCCCTTCTAACTCTCCCTCCTACCCTTGGTAACCACTAATAAACTTTGTTGTTGTTGTTGTTATGTGCTATTGAGTTGGAGCCAACTGATAGCAACCCCTCCTTGAGTTTCTGAGGCGGTATCACTACGGAAGTAGATTGCTCAACCTTCTTTCCTAGGAGTGGCTTAGTCTCTATATATTTGCCTAATCTTTTCTTTTTACATAAATGAGATCATACAATATTTGTCCCTTTGTAATTGCCTTACTTCACTCAGCATTATGACTTCAACTTTCATTCACATTGCAGCATGTACCATGTCTTTGTAACTCTTTCTGGCTGAGTAGTATTCCATTGTATATATGTACCACATTCTGCTTATCCATTTATCCATTGATGGACATTTAGGGTCTTTCCATCATTTGTCTACTGTGAGTAGTGCTGCAGTGAACATTAGTGTGCATATGACTGTTTGTGTAGTGGCCCTCAAGTTGCTTGGGTATATACCACAGAATGGGATTTTGCTGGGTCATATGTTGTTGTTGTTGTTATGTGCCGTCGAGTCGGCCCCGACTCATAGCGACCCCTCCTTGGGTTTCCTAGGCAGTATCACTACGGAAGTAGGATTGCCCAACCTTCCTTCCGAGGAGTGGCTGGTGGGCTTGAACCGCCAGCCATCTGGTTAGCAGGCAAGTGTCTT
>NW_006922680.1:80246-81650 GCF_000298275.1 Orycteropus afer afer | reverse complement strand
CTGGATATTAGACCCTTGTCTGTTCTATAGTTCACAAAAATATTCTACCAGTCTGTAGATTTTCTCTTCACATTGTTTAGAAATTTGTTTGACAACATAAGTCTTCAATTTTGATGAGATCCCATTTATCTACTTTGTCCTTTTTTGCCTGTACCTTTGATTCTTTGTTTTGTCCAAGAATCCATTGTTGAGGACTAAGTATTGGAGGAGTTCCCCAATATTTTCTTCCAGGAGTTTATGGTTTTAGGTAGGACATTTAAGTCTGATTCATTTTGAGTTAGTTTTTGTACATGGTATGAGGTATGGGTCTATCTTCACCTTTTTGCATGTGGAAATCCAGCAGTCTCAGAACTATTTATTAAAGAGGACTTTTTCCTCATTTGATGGATTTATTATCCTAGTCAAAGATGAGTTGACTCTAGATGTGTGCATTTAATTCTGGGATTTCAGTTCTATTTCATTGGTCTATATGTCTACCATCATACCAGTACTGGACTGTTTTGATCACTGTAGCTTTGTAATGTGTTCTGAGATCAGGAAGTGAGGGTCTTCCAACACTCTTCTCTTTCAAGATTATTTTGGCTATTCAGATACCATTACATTCTATATGAATTTGGAGATCTCTTTTTCTATTTATTTAAAGAAGGCTATTGGAATTTTGAAGGAAATTGCATTAAATGTATAAATAGCTTTAGATAGTATTGACATCTTGAAAATACTGGATTTTTGGCTCTATGAACATGAAATTTGTTTCCATTTATTTATATCATCTTTAATTTCTTTTAATAATGTTTCATAGATTTTTGTGCACAAGTATTTAATGTCTTTGCTTAAATCAATTCCTACTTTATTTTATTCTTTCAGATGTTGTTGTAAATGGGATTATTTTCATTTTTTTTTTTTTTTTGGTCAGGTTGTCCATCATTGATGTATAAAATTCTAATTGACTTTTGTTTGTTGACCTTTTATCCTCATTTATCCTGCCACTTTGCTGAATTCTTTTTATTATCTCTAGTAGCTTTAATGTGGATTCTTTCAGGTCTTCTGTATATAGGATCATGTCATCTGCAAAGTAGGAAAAATTTACTCAGTATCATATTGTTGTGGTTGAAGTCAGGTTAGCTGTTAAATTGGTTCCAACTAACAGCAAACTTAAGTACAACAGAACCAAACCCTGCCTGCAGGTGCCATCCTCAAAAGTATTGATATTTTTAAGCTCACTGTTGCAGCCACTCTTTCAGTCCATCAACATTGAAGCTCTTCCTCTGTTTCACTGGTCCTTTACTTTACCAAACATGTTGTCCTTCTCCAGAGACTGGTCCCTCCATATAACAATCCAAAGTATGTGAGAGGAAAAAATAATCTCTCTACTTCTAAGGAGCATTCTGTCTGTACTTATTCTAA
>NW_006922680.1:77018-79201 GCF_000298275.1 Orycteropus afer afer | reverse complement strand
AAAAAAAAAAAAAGGGCAGAAGACATAAACTGACACTTCACCAAAAAAGATATGAGGCAGAAAACAAATATGAAAAAAAATGTTCATGATCATTAGCCATTAGAGAGATGCAAATCAAAACAACAGTGAGATATCATCTCACTCCAAAAATAATAGCGATCTTCAACAAAACACAAAACAAATGCTGGCAAGTATGTGAAGAGATTGGAACCCTTACACACTACTGGTGGGAGTGTTAAATAGTGCAACCATTGTGGAATACAGTATGGTGCTGCCTTAAGAAGTTGAAATAGAAATGCCATTTGATCTAGTAATCCCACTACTAGATATATATTCTAAAGAAATGAGAGCCAGGACACAAATAGATATATGTACAACCATGTTCATTGTAGCACTATTCACAATAACAAAGAGATAGAATCAACCTAAATGTCCATCAGCACATGAATGGGCAAACAAAATGGTACATACAAGCAATGGTATTTTATGAAAAATTAAAGAATAATGACGAATCTGTGAAACACTGCATAATGTGGATGAACTTGGAGGAATCAAGCCAATCACAAAATGACAAATATTACATGACTCTGCTATTATGAAAACCCAAGAAAATGATTGCACATGGAAAGAAACATTCTTTCATGGTTACCAGGGATGGGGGGGGGAATGGAGGGAAAATTACTAAGTAAACAAGATATCTGTATTAATTTGAGTGAAGGGAAAGAAAATATGCAAATAGTCAGTGTGGTAGTTAAGGTTGTGTGTCAATTTGGCTGGGCCTGGTTGAGTAGCTGGGCAGCTGGTGGTAGATATTTCCCATTATGAGACTGCTGATCAACTCCATGGTGGGATCTACCACAAGCAGCTGAGTAGCTGCTTTAGGGATGTGGTCTTCTTCCTGTATATAAGAAGCATCTTTGAGAATTGTCTCTAGCTTATGGCATGCTTGAACCTTGCATGTAGCCATGTCATTGTTCAGCAGCCTGCCATGCTCTACAGACCTTGGGACATTCAGTGGACTTGAATTAATGGCCTGCCATGTGGTTTGGTAACATCAGAACTGTTCCTTTTTACTTGTCAACCTTTGATTTATCAGTCTCAGTAGTCAGCAGCTGTCTGAATGAAGAAAAGCCTCTAGCTCCAGTGGGCTGGGAGCAGGAGGCAGAGCTGAAACCCAAGGTTGAGGGGCTTTCACCCAGGCCCTAGAGTCTGGTACTCTGAACTCAGACTTAAAGCCTCCAAACTGTGAGAGAATAAACTCTTGTTTGTTCAAACATCCCATTTGTGGTATATGTCTATTAGAGTGGCACTAAGTAACCAAAACAGAATATGGTGCCAAGAGAGTGGGGTGCTGCTCTGACAGATACTTAAAATGTGGAGACAGGAATGGAGTGCATCCTTGACCCAAGACCCTGGCAGGGACACCCAGGCATGTGGCATGAGACGGCAGCAGCAGAGCCAAGACATCAGTATGAGAGACAGCAGTAGCGAAGCCGAGACCAGTTTTAGGGATGTGGTCTGCTTCCTGTATATAAGAAGCATCTTTGGGAACAGTCTTTAGCTTATGGCCTACATGTACCCATGGCGTTGTTCAACAGCCCACCATACGCTGCCAATCTCGGGACTTTCAGTGGACTTGAATTGATGGTGTGCCATGTGGTTTGGTAATATCATGACTGTTGCCTTTTTACCTGTCAGTCTCAGCAGCCAGCAGCTATCTGACTGAAGAAGAGCCTATAGTTCCAGTGGACCGGGAGCAGGAGGCAGAGCTGAAGTCCAAGGTTGAGAGGATTTCACCCAGCCCCTCGAACCTGGCACTTTGAACGTGGATTTAAAGCCTCCAAACTGTAAGAAAATAAACTCCCATTTGTTAAAGCCATCTCATTTGTGGTATATTTCTATTAGAGTGGCACTAGGTAACCAAAGCAGTCAGCAAACAGTTTCAGCAGTAAATTCCAGAAATGCAAGCTGAATTCAGAAGAGGACATAGAATGAGGGATATCATTGCTGATGTCAGATGGAATACCAAAAAGACGTTTACTTGTGTTTTATTGAGTATACAAAAGCAATTGATTGTGGATCTTAACAAATTATGGATAACATTGATAAGAATGGGAATTCCAGAATGCTTAATTGTACTCATGTACATAGACTGGGAAGCCATCATTCGAACAGAACAAAGG
>NW_006922680.1:74930-76398 GCF_000298275.1 Orycteropus afer afer | reverse complement strand
AATGAATAAGGAAGACCGAAGAAGAGTTGATGGTTTTGAATTGTGTTGTTGGCAAAGAATACTGAAAGTACCATGGACTGCCAGAAGAACTAACAAATCTGTCCTGCAGGAGAATGCTCCTTGAAAGCAAGAATGGCCAGACTTTGTCTCACTTACTTGGGTTATGTTGTCAGAAGGGACAATTTCCTGGAGAAAGATATCATGCTTGATAAAGTGGAAGGTCAACGGAAAATAGGAAGGCATGGGAAGGCCCTCAATGAGATGAATTTACACAGTGTATGCAATAGCAGGCTCAGGTATATCAAGGATTGTGAAGCTGGTGCAGGACTGGGCAGAGTTTCATTCTGTTGTACATAAGGTTGCTATGAGTCAGAGCCTGCTTGACAGCACCTAACAACAACAACAAGGAAAAGGAAGATATGGAGATGTGTACAAGAGTTACAGCCAACAAAGGTAAACACTATTATATACACAATTTTACATTATCAGTAATAATAAACATTAATCTACTAGTGGATATATATGTCAACAGGCCAGATGACCAGGTATGGGTATGCAAACAGGACTATACCTACAATCATATATGAATATGGCAGATAATATTACTATGTGCATATTTGTATGTGCTGTAAAAACGTACATGTATGTAGTAAACAGGTGTAAAAGTTATGAAAACTTTTTAGCCATATCCAACCATCTTGAAGGAGTGGGGTGATGGGCTAAGGACTATAATTAGGGAGGACATGAAACTCAATTGGCATACCATAGTCTTTTTTTAAGAACCCAGTTGCTACTCACCAAAGTAGGAGGTGTAACAAAGTTTTGTATAGTATGTTATGCCAATTCAGCTTGATGTCCCCTGCGACTATGGTTCCAAGCCCACAGGTTTAACTTGGTTCCTCTGGGTAGCTGGCTGTGACCAAGCTGTGACCACAACCGTTCCCCTAGTCAGCTCTACTATACACCTGGGAATTCTGATCATTTATATAAACTTATAAGACTATTGTCTGCCAACCCTATACATGTTCTTAATACACTCCCAACATCATAGACATACCTAATAGTTCAGCTTGTCCACCCATCAATTAACCCGTATACCCATGTTTGCCTTCACTGAAAACTTAGTACTGTATGAGCAAAAGGGTTCATCTTTGTTGTCTGTACCTTCTATGTACCTCTCTATGTCTTTCTCTTCCTCAATGCCACCATATTGGTCACTCACATTTGGTGCATTGCCTGTCTCATCATCCAAATCAATACTTATCTCTATCTATCTAACAGCGTTCCCTCCCCCCACTGGTAACCAACAAAGAATATTTACCTCCATAGATAAACCATTCCTTGACTTTTACAATAACGGACTAATACAATATTTGTCCTTTTGTGATTGACTTATTTCACTCAACATAATGTCCTCCAAGTTCATCCATGTTATGCAGTGTTTTGCAGATTCTACATTATTCTTTAG
>NW_006922680.1:57002-58521 GCF_000298275.1 Orycteropus afer afer | reverse complement strand
ACGCAAATTCTTCTGCTTGTTGGGGTTTAGTTCAAATCTGCATCCTTTCCTTCAAGGCTCAGGGGTCCAAGATTATCTTCTGTGTCTGTATTAATTGGTTTCCCTTTTCTTTGTTGAAGAGGGTCTGTGCAATCCTTCTGCCTAGTCAGCCATCTTGCCGACCTAGCTCATTTTATTTTAAAATGACATTTACTCCTCACTTACTGACTATTTTGTTATCTCACATTTTGGATTTTCAACAATAGTAAAAACTATAACTATTGGACTATTTTGCACATTAAAGAGGTGGTAGGCGTGGTGGCAACAGCTGCTAAGTATCCTCCCTCTAGAAGGATCTCCAAGTAGCTTCAGAGTAGCTAAGCCACATTGCCTAGTACCTCTGCTCCCTCATGCGGGGGGGGCACTCTTTCCTGCTACCTCCTGGGGCTGGCCTCCTCAGTAGACATGACCTCTGGGCGGAAGTACAGGCAGCACCAAGCAAGTAGGTACATGTTCTGGGTTCCCAGATCCTGTGAGGCCTGAGGCCCTACAACTCAGAATTGCTGCTCAGTGGGAATAGAGGAAAGAAAGAGGTATCAGAGAGGGTGTTTGAAAGAAATGTGTTCTAGTTTAATGATAACCTGAAGTTAGCTGAACTGGACCTATAGGCTCCACCTCAGTGGGGCAGGGTGCACAGCCAGGTTCCCAGTGCCTTTGCAGGAAGCCTTTAGCCTTTATGACCCTCTAGGCATGGAGGGCAGAGTCGAATCTGAGATCGTAGGTATGGGAGTAGAGCCCTTAAGGTGGTTCCTCAAGGAAAGTTCTAACTCAGCACAGGAAGAAGGTGAAGTGTTTAAGAGATAGGCCCACCAGTTACACAGCCTGACCTTATCCAGGTTTGTCTCCTTCAAGCCTCCTTCTCCATACAGGAATACTCGTATCTGGACTGGTCACAGTATATAGATAGATAGATAGATATGTATGTATGTATGTAAAATACTAAGTTTCACATAATGACCTAGTCTTTGAAACCTAAACATGTCAATAAGTGAAGAGTGGGTGTACTTTAATCATTTGTAATGTTTCATTTTAAAAATTAAATGTATTGGCCATTTGTATAATTGAATTTAACAAAGCTTCATTTTGAGTAAGTTGGAGCAACAAGAAAATAAATATATTATGCTGTAGTGAAATTCAAGTCTATTAAAGAACCACTTAGAAAGCTTTTGAGCATATTGTAATAATCCCACAGAGAGAAAATGAGGGCTAGAAATATGACTCAGGTCATAAAAATAGCATAACAGAAATTTGGATGAATGCTTTAGAAATAGGAGTGAGAAGATTTGATAACTGATGAGACATGGAGGGTAGGGGTAGGGAATGAAGAAAAATGATAAGACAATTTCCTGGATAGGTGACCAGAGAAATAATGGTATCATTAAATGTAATAGGAAGTACGTAAAGAAACATATTTAAGGGGAAAATATGAGTATTGTGTTCAAAACAAGATATTTGTTACTGTTGTGTAACGTCAGAAGAA
>NW_006922680.1:51823-56467 GCF_000298275.1 Orycteropus afer afer | reverse complement strand
TAATAAAAAGGAGTTCTGGTGGCATAGTGCCTAAGGCATTTGACTACTAACTAGAAGGTTGGAGGTTCAAACCCACCAGCCACTCTGTGGAAGGAAGACTGGTTAATCTACTTCCATAAACATTTACCACCTTGGAAACCCAAAGGGTGTTGCTATGAGTCAGAATCAACTCAATGGAAGTGACTTTGGTTTTTAAATATTATTTATTTATTTTTGGTATAGAACAAAAAGGGTAAATACATTTGGAACATGGATATCAGAAAACGGGTATAATATACGTAATGTATGTTGTTAACTGCCATAATGACTCTGACTCATGGTGATCACATATAAAACAGAATGAATCATTGCTGGGTATCGTGTCTTTTTTGTAATCATTTGTATGTTTGAGTCCATTGTTGTAACCACTGTGTATTTTGAGTTCCCAACCAAGGGGCTCATTTGCCATCACTATATCAAACAAACAATGTTCTGTTGTGAACCATAGGCTCATATTCAGAAGTAAATCACAAGGCCTTTTTTTCTAGTCTGTCTTATTTTGGAAGCTATGCTGAAACCTGTGCACCATGGGTAATACTGCTGGTATTTGAAATACTGGTGACATAGATTTTGGTATAATAGCAATGTGCAAGTTACCATAGTATGAAAAACTGACTGATGAATGGTGGATACGATACATACAAAGGTATTACAGATCAATAATAAAAATGAATTAGCCCAAGAGACTTTTTTAAATGTACCAATAAATGTATAAAAACATATTTAAACACACTAGTATCCAGGCAAATGCAAATTAGAGCATCAGAGAGTTACTGATTTTCTTACAACACATTGGCAAAATTTTTAAAGAATGATAATATCCACTATTGATGAGAAAATGAAAAATATGTATTCTCATAGAAGGTTACTGGGAGTATAAATTGATAAAGTCTTTTGAATGAATGTAAATTGGTGAAGATTTTAAAATAGCAGTTTGAAAATACCTATTCAAATTCTTATGCATATCTTTGATCTAAACATTTTATTTCTGGTATCCCATTTCTCAGAAACACTTGTACCGATACATGAAGATATGGTACAAATAATTGCTACGTAATTTGTAATAGATTAAAAAAATGCTCAAAATAAGATGGTACATTTAAAATATGGGCTACATGCAGCTTATAGAAAAAAAATCCATGATGTATCATTATGCAAAAAAAAAATCAAGTCATGGAGCAATATTTATGAAATGACCTCATTCATGTGTGTGCAAGTAAGCACATATGTGGGATAGACTTGCTGCCTTTCATATATCCAGTTTCTGTGAGGTTCAAATGCACTCTTTTTTGTTCTTTAAGATAGCTCATTTTTCAGCAACCTCCTTTATAACTGTATAAATTCTGTTTCATGCAACCAATAATCCCTAAATCAAAGGAAAGTTTGGATTGGAGGAAGAAGGTTGTGTTACTTTTTAGGAAAGAGAAGTCTTGTAGTAATGAGAATTTAGCAGAGAAAGATGAAAGGTATGAGCAGAAGAATGAATGTTTCATCTTGGAAAAAAGGAAAAGCTACATTTTTTTTCAACCAGGAAAAAAAGCAGATAAATCTAGAGTAAATGGTCAAAATGTCTCCATGATTTATATGTTGTAATATTGCTAAAGTGTGTTGGCATGCACATAGGGTAACTATATTTGTTGAATGAAGGGATGAGCATAAACTCTTGTAACCTTATTTGATAAACTTCTGAAGTACATGTGTATCTACTCCACTGACACTATAAAGAACTTCTGGAATCAGAAATTAAAACAAGTCCTGAACAAATATTTTACTTTTCTCCTCTCCTTGGCCATTTTGTGTTATTTATTACTACTGGGTGGTGTTTATCATTGTGCAACAATAAAAGATTTCATGGGACCACCAGATGAAGCATAATCAAAGTTATACATTAGGAAGAAACTGGATGAAAAGAAACCATACTGGACTTACTCATATCCTAGCATTTGTGCAATGGGCAGTAAAAGAGAGTAAGACAATTGGAGATTATTTAAGAAAAGATAAATATTTTACAATATTGATGATAATCTCATAGGCCATGCTTTTTCTCTCTTTCAAGACTAGGGTCTCCTCTTCTCAGTAAACCCAACGTTTTTGTTATGACCATACTATTATCTATTCTCTGCCATTTCTCTTCTTATCTGTGAAATCAAGCTCTTGCATTTTCATTAATGGGTAAGTATTTTTGTTAAGCAGATTGAATTACTAAAGGTATCATTCCACATTCTGCACATCAAAGGCTCTTTGTGGTAGTCATATATGAAGGGAACAGACAAAACAAGAGAACAGATCATAGAGATGAGTGAGGAGCATTAGTAACTAAGTACATGTAAAGGCAGGAGATTGGGTATCTGTTCCATGTGAAAAGATAATCCCTCAAATTGGAAGCAAGTGATATCAGTTTATTCTCATTATGCATTATATATATATATAATCTGATTGAGAAACATGCAGTATTTTAGTATTTGGACTCTCTTCTATGATAATTATTCTGTATGACCTCTTTAAAAGCCCTTGTGATCATGAGGTGGGAATATTTTTATCATTTGGTATAGAAAAATCGATATTAATGTTGGTCTTTGGGAGATAGAGATAAAGAAGTTTTTCTTATTATCCAAATTGAATTATCTTCGTTACTTTATGAATAGTTTTATAATAACCAAGAAGCATTAGCCATGTAATTGTTCACTAAAATTTTTGCCATTGTAGGCCTTTGCTGACTTAATGCTACATATTTTAAAAATAAAATTTTAACTATGCAAGGAAGGCACTAAAACATTCCTTTTTTAAAAAAATATCCTGCAAGGTATTTTTCTGCATGATTTGCATGTTTATAGTTACAAATTAGCAAGGTTATGATGTGTGTTATAAATTAAATACCAAGTACATAGTGAATTAGTCACCTAATGTTCTTCATAAGTGGGTTTAATTCTTCTATGGCTTGATATACAAAAAAAAATTGAAGTTAATATTGTTACATACAATTTTTTCCCCTCTGTATTTCATTGACATCATCCTTATCATCACCCTCGTCAGCATCCAATAGTGTTTATTGATCTCCTGGGTGTACATGACTTTATAGTGGCAAAACTGCTAAACCTGAAATATTGAATAATAATCAAGGGACTTGATAATTAAAATATAGTTTCCCTGAAAATGAAGCAATGTAGATCTACTCAAAATTTGGTTTGCAGCTCAGGAGCAGGTAGTAATTTACATTCTGGATTTGAGTAGGAAAGATAATTTTCATCTTAATCTCCTCAGTGATTCTCAAGTAATTGTTGGTCTGACTTGCTTGCTTTTCCACCACTTTTTCCATATGGAGGAATGAATTTGAGAGAGTTCTCTCCGTGACTGAAGTTTACTAAAAAAAAAAAAAATATCTAGTTTTCACTTTCTAGAATCGCTGTCCTATTGAGTTTGAATTTATAGGGAGGATTAACATCTCTCTCTCTCCTGACTGAACATTTACCTGGATAAGAATTTCCCTATCACAATATTAGCATTTTAAAAGTAAAATTTATTGAATAACTATTTAAATATACATTTTAGAGACAGTTTTTCCAGCTTAAAGTTAACTAGATTTTTAAAAATGTTGCTACTGCCTCATTTGATTTTATGAGCATGTCCCAACATGATTGTCTCTTATTACCAACATGATATCTAGGAATGCTTAACTTCATTCATATCTAAAAAAAGATATTAGTAGTAAAAACAAACCAGAGCTTCTCAACATCGTCACTATTGGCATTTTGACTCAGATAATTTGTTGTTTTCTGTGGCTGCCCTATGGGTTATAGAATGTTTAGCAGCATGCTTGGCCTCTACATTCTACTTGCTAATAATACATCATCATCCTTGTTATGACAAACAAAAATGTCTCCAGACATTGCCACATAACCTCCTCGAGAATGGGGACAAAACTGTCTCTCTTTGAGAACCACAGAAATTAAAATAAATAAATAAATAAATAGATAGAATTCTATGTATTTAAGAATTAAATGTAGTTGTTTTCTCAGTATAGCATAACTGTTAAGAGTTTGAATCTAGATGCTTAGAATTTGTATACTGACTCCTGTCCTTGGGCATCTTAAACTCTGTACCTCATCTCCTTAAACTATAAAATGTTAATAATAGTATATTGTGGTGCTTAAGAGAACTAACAATGGAGCCAGGTTGCCATGATTTGAATACTATTTCTATAACAACTAATTTTATGAGCTTGAGAAAATTGTTTTAGATTTCTGAACCTCAGTTTTCTTATTCTTATATTGAATAATAATAGTATCTATACCATAGATTATTAGTGCTAATAATATGTGTTAAATTATATAGAGTGCTTAGACTAGTGCTTGACATATAAGTGCTACATATGTGTTAGCTAATATTATGTTATTATTAAAATGTTTGAAATATCTGAGCAGCTATGTATCATTGTTATAGTTTAATAGCCATGAACACATTTTTTATGTAGTCTCTATAATTAGGTACTATTTAAGGACAAAGTAAATAAAACACAGAAAAACTGTGTATTAACAATTTTTGTCCAAAGATTGCCTCCTTTTTTTAGTATTGACAAAATCACATTGATATTCATTATGTACTAAT
>NW_006922680.1:44756-51328 GCF_000298275.1 Orycteropus afer afer | reverse complement strand
GGTGTTTTTGCTTTTCTATATCTATGTAAGTATATATGAATATATTTGTTGTTGTTAGGTTCTGTGGAGTCAGTTCTGACTCATAGTCACCTGATATAAAGCAGAATGAAATACTGCCCAGTCCTGTCACATCCTCATAATCATTGCTATGTTTGAGTCCACTGTTGCAGCCACTGTATCAATTAATAAAGTTAAGGGACTTCCTCATTTTCAATGACCCTTTACTTTACCAAGCATGATGTCCTTCTCCAGGGACTAGTCCCACCTGATAATATGACCAAAATACAAGACAGCAAGTTTCACCACCCTCACTTTTAAGGAGCATTCTGGCTATAGTTCATTCTTCTGATAGTCCATGATATATTTAAGATTCTTCACAAATACCATAATTCAGAGCCATAAATTATTCTTTGGTTTTCATTATTCACTGCCCAGCTTTACAGGCATATGATGTGATTAAAAATACCATGGTTTTGGCCAGGTACAAGGAGCTCTGGTGCTGGAGTGCATAAGGCATTTGACTGCTAACAGGAAGATTGGCCATTCAAACCCACCAGCTTCTCTGTGGGAGTAAGTTGAGGCAATCTATTTCCCTAAAGATTTACAGCCTTGGAAACTTAATGGGGGTCACTCTGAGTCAGAATTGACTTGACGGCAGTGAGTGGGTTGGGGGTCCAGTACACTTTCTTCAAAGCAATATCTGTTTAAAGAGGTCTTTTGTAGAAGATTTGCCCGATGCAATATGTTGTTTCATTTCTTGAATGATGCTTCTATGGGCATATATTGTGGATCCAAGTAAAATGAAATATATAACAACTTGAAACTTTTCTCCATTTATCATGATGTTGCTTCCTGGTCCTCTTGTGAGGATTTTTTTTTTTTTATGTTGAGGTATAGTCCATACTGGTGTGTAGTCTTTGATCTTTAGCAGTGAGTACTTCAAGCTCTCTCCTTGCTGTAAGCAAGGTTGTGTTGTCTGCGTATCACAGGTTGTTAATGAGTTTTCCTCCAATCTATTTGTGCTCATTTTCATACATTCCAGGTTCTTGGATTTTTTGCTCAACATACCGATTAAATATGTATGGTGAAAGGATACAACCTTAACACACACTTTTCCGGATTTCAAGCCACATAGTATCCCCTTGTTAAGATTGAGAAAATCTGCTGCATAAGTCCCTTTAAAGTGTTTAAAGGCAGAGATGTGACTTTGAGCATTGAGGTGCACCGGATCAAAAGCATAGGAACAGAGAATAAGGATCACCTTATATGAGTGTGAAAGCTGGACAATGAATAAGGAAGACTGAAGAAGAATTTATGCCTTTTAATTATGTTGTTGGTGAAGAATATTAAATATAGCATTTGACTGCCAGAATAACGGACAATCTGTCTTGGAAGAAGCACAGCCAGAATTCTCCTTCGAATTGAAGATGATGAAACTCATCTCATGTAATTTGGATGTATCAGGAGGCATTAATCCCCATACAAGGATATAATAAAGACATAATGTTTGGTAAAGTAAAAAGTCAATGATAACTAAGAATACCCTCAACAAGATATATTGACACAGTGGCTGTAAGAATGGGCTCAAACATAGCAACATTTGTGAGTACTGTGCAGGTCTGGGAATTGTTTCATTCTGTTGTCATAGAGTCACTGTGAGTCATAAATGACTCAATGGCATCTAACAACAATAGACACATCCATGGAATTTTATGTGTCTCACATTCAATGACTCACTAATACTAGTGGCTTTTTAAAATTGAGTTATAGCTATACACTAATGGCTTCAATTGAATCACTTTTCCATTAACATTAATTGAAGTTTTTAATTTTTCATTACTCAAACTACATAGCTAATTTTTATATTAATTCTATTCAATATTAATTTAAGAGTCACTTATCTTTTTAACCATTTTTTAACGTGATTGAACTTTGTTATTGTTGTTATTTGCCGTCGAGTCGGACCCGACTCGTAGCGACCCCTCCTTGGGTTTCCGAGGCAGTATCACTACGGAAGTAGATTGCCCCATCTTCTTTCTGAGGAGTGGCTGATGGGTTTGAACTGTCAGCCTTCTGATTAGCAGTCAAGTGCCTTAGGCACTACACTACCAGAACTCCTAGAACTCACCAGCCACTCCTCGAAAGGAAGATGGGGTAATCTACTTCCGTAGTGATACTGCCTCGGAAACCCAAGGAGAGGTCGCTACGTGTAGGGTCTGACTCGACTGCGCATAACAACAACGTCAACATATAGTTAAGTTTCTTAAATGTATTTCAAAATTGTGCATTTTCAATTATAGCTTACATTAATTATTATAATGAATTACACAACAATTTGGAGTTAAAAAAATCAAAAGGGAAGAACACATTTGGCATTTCTCAAGCTGAAAGAATTGAAGAAAAAATTCAAGCCTTGTCTTTCAATATTGATGGATGTTATGAGCAGAATAGTGAACAATGCAGGAAGCAGCAAAAGAACATGGAAGACTACAGAGTCACTGTACCAAAAAGAACTGGTCGATGTTCAACTATTTAAGAAGGTAGCACATGATCAAGAACCAATGGCAATGAAGGAAGAAGTCGAAGCTACACTGAAGGACTTGGTGAGAAGCATGGCTCCAGGAATTGATGGAATTCATTGAGGTGGAAACCCATTGGATGTTTCAACAAATGTATGCAACACTGGAGACACTCACTGTTTATGCCAAGAAATTTGCAAGACTGCTACTTGGCCTACCAATTGGAAGAGATCCATATTTGTGCCCATTCCAAAGAAAGATGATTCAACAGAATGTGGAAATTATTGAACAATATCATTAATATCACATGTAAGTAAAATTGTGCTGAAGATAATTTAAAAAGTACTGCAGCAGTAAATTGACAAGGAACAGCCAGAAATTCAAGCCAGATTCAGAACAGGGCATGGAAAGAGGGATATCGTTACTGATGTCACATGGATCTTGGCTGAAAGCAAAGAATTCCAGAAAGATGTTTACTTATGTTTTATTGACTATGCAAAGGCATTTGACTGTGTCAATCATAACTAATTATGGATAACATTGCAAAGAATAGGAATTCCAGAACACCTAATTGTGCTCATGAGGAACCTGTACATACAGCAAGAGGCTGTCATTCTAAAAGAACAAGGGGACATTTCATGGTTTAAAATCAGGAAAAGTATGTGTCAGGGTTCTATCCTTTCAGTACGCTTATTCATTCTGTGTGTTGAGCAAATAATCCAAGAAGCTGAACTACAATAAAAAGAAAGCAGTGTAAGTATTGGAGGAAGACTAATTAACAACATGCAATATGCATAGGACACAATCTTACTTGCTGAAACTGAAGAAGAATTGAAATATTTACTGATGAAGAGCAAAGGCTACAACCTTCCATATAGATTACACTTCAAAACAAAAAAAGAAAGCAAAAATTCTAACTACTGGGCCAATAAGCAACATCATGATAAGTAGAGATAAGATTGAAGTTGTTAAGGATTTCATTTTACTTGACTCCACAATCAGTGCCCCTGGAAGCAGCCATCAACAAATCAAACAACGTATTGCATTGGTAAATCTGCTGCAAAATATTTCTTTAAATTGTTAAAGAGCAAAGATTTCTCTTTGAAGACAGTTGTGTCTGACACCAGTCATGGGTTTTTCAACAGCCTCATATGCATATGAAAGCTGGGCAATAAATAAAGAGGACTGCAAAAGAATTTATGCATTTGAATTGTGGTTTTGTTGAAGAATACTGAATGTACTGTAGATTGCTAGAAGAAGGCATAAATCTGTGATGGAGGAAATACAACCGGTGAAGATCACAGACAGCAGCTTTTGACCACAAGAATGCTCCTTAGAAGCCAGAATCTCCAGACTTAGTCTCTCACACTTCAGTCATATTATCAGAAGGCATTAGTTCCTGGAGAAGGATATCATGTTAGTAAATAGAGGGTCAGCGAAAAAGGGAAAGACCCTTAATGAGATGTATTGACACAGTGGCTGAAAGATGAGCTCAGACATGACAATTGTCAAGATGGTGCTAAATATGGTGGTGCTTCATTCTCTTGTATATTGGGTCACTGTGATTTGTAACTGACTCGACAGCACCTAACAACAACAACCTTAATTAATCACTATTCAACAACTACTGTCAAAAAAAGTTGGTCCTCTTTAATGCCTCAATATTCATTGATCTCTCTCATTCTCAGCTAATCAAATGTCTCCTATAGCAGTCATAATAATTTCTGGTAACTGTTCTAACAGCGATATCTCCATGGCCTGTCATCTCTTTCACTCTAAACAGTCAAGTTGAGAAAAGGGCACACCCTTTGTACAAACTTCTCAGATTAGTGGAGACAATCTCATTTTATTTTTAAGTTGGTTTTGTTTTCTTTGTATTTTTTTTTTAAATGTAAGTGAAGTACATTTTAAAGATTAAATTACATTTTGGAAATGTAAGGTTTTTTTTTTTGCTGTCAATCAGACTGAAAAGCTATTTCTAATATGAAAAAAAAATGGAACAAGAATAATTGTCAAAGTGTGCTAACACTTCAGAGGGCAGCAAGTCTAATGAGAGTATCCCACTGAGAGAATTGTCTACTCTAGTATAAAAATGAACCTTTTTATGTTTTTATTTTGAGTGCTTGACTAAGAGAGATTTATTTCTAAAGCATTCAGGAATAAAATGTCCAAAGGAGATACCCAGTGGGAATATAAAACTGCAAATGCACTAACACTGAATAAAATAAAGTGTGGAATAAAATCAGTTTATGCTTCTTCAAGCAACACCAAAGACCAGTCAAAAGGTAGTGTTGATCCTTTCTGTCAATAGTAAAGAAATTTATGCACAGACAGAAACTCAACTGGAGCCCACCACCACTGCCCTCCTCTCCTGAAATGGAGATGCCAGATAGAAAGTTAGAAAATTTGCCTTGTGTTTCATTAGGAAAAAAAGGAGTTTGTAGATCCAAGTGTATCAATCAGATCTCAACAAAAAACAAATGGCAAATTAATAAAAAAGATAACTAAAAAAAAAACCTCACTGCCATTGAGTCAATTCAACTCATAGCAACTCCTCCTTGGGTTTGGAATGGAAGTAGATTGCCCAATCTTCCTTCTGAGGAGTGGCTGGTGGGTTTGAATCACCAGATTTCTGGTTAGCAGTCAAATATCTTAGGCACTACACCACCAGAGTTCCCAAAGATAATTAAAAGAGGTATTATTTATAAAGGGCTTAATTACAAAACTATGCGTGAAGTACATGAGAAATATCCAATATTGTGCCAGAACCCAATGTAGCAGCAGTGGAGTTGTCAGGACATTTTAATATTGCAGTGTAGTGAATTACCGGTATGGCCTTTTCTAGCCATAAGGCTTTGTAAACTCCGAGGTGGAATTTGCCATGAGCAACTGAGCAGCTCCTGATTGCTAACGTTATCCACTTGGGATATTTCTGTTGAGCAGTGGCACAAAGCAATCTTCTGGGAAGTTCACTCTCTCTTAAGTGTATAGAATTCTGATGTCGGGATTGGTTAGTGGTCACTCTGCCAGGCTCAAAAGAAGCCCTTCTAGAGGCAGAAGAGGTAGGTCTCTCTGACTGCTGGTTGAGAAAGATGTGCTGCTGAGAGAAACACACTCCTGAGAGACATGTCCTACTGAGAAAGAGACACTGAGAGACACATGCTGCTGAGAAAGAGACATCAAGAGACACGCACTGCTGGGAGAGAGACTGAGAGACACTGTTGGCTGAGAGACAGCAGGCTGAGAGAGACTGAGTGTAGTTCCTGAACTTGAATTGTAGCCTGGTGCTTCCCTAATAAACCCCATAATCTGTAAGTTCTGTGTGGCCACTGCAGTGAATTATCGGACCAGCAGAGAAGCGGTGGGTGTTGCGGGAGGAATGGTTGGTACAAAGGCTGGAGGGAGGCAGCATGACTGGCCTCATAGGAATAGGCCTTGGGCTACTGATGGTGATTCAGTCTTTCTCTTGTGCATTAGAAAAGGTCAGAAGATGCAGCCTCGTTGCCCCTTTGGCAAGTCTGTTGGGATTAGAGCAGAGAATCGTTGCCACTAACTACAGTGAGAGATTATTTGTTAGACTGGGTTCTCTAGAGAAACAAAACCAGTAAAGCTTAAATACAGTGAGAAAGGGAAATTTATCTTAGGAAAATGGCTCACACACTTACAGAAGCTGGCAAGCCCAAAGTTCTTGGATCAAACATCAAGCTGGAGGCTTTTCCCAACTCACACAGCTGCAGGGGCTGAGGAATTCAAGGTTGGCAGGCAGTATACTGGCTGTTGACTCCAATGAATGATAAATTCAAGATCTCCAGGCTGAATGGTGGATTGTTTGCTCACAGACAGTTGTAGGCAGAATCCCGATACACAGAAGAGTGTCTCTTTTCCCAGGATGTCCATAAATATACTGAAAGCAGGCCACACTCCTAGGGAAACTCCCTTTCAATAGATTGGCTGCTCGAAACATATACATCTGATCCCATCATTGGAACAACCCACATCACAATTGCTTAAACCACACAGAATTGTGGTCCAGCCAAGTTGACACACAGCTCC
>NW_006922680.1:41448-44651 GCF_000298275.1 Orycteropus afer afer | reverse complement strand
TAGGAATCGCTGGTGGGTGTGAGCTACCAGACTTTTGGTTAGCAGTCAAATGCCTTAGGCAATACTTTCCTTCCTTGATGCAATCTTTTTTATGAGCCTACCCACTGGCTGTTTACTACTGCATGACAGAGGGCATGGAAGTTCATTTGTTGGTATAATCTACTTATGGTAGCCTCATGGGGAATAGAGCAAATTAGAAAATTATGGAGAATCTAGAAGGAGGAACAAACAGATCATATCCAGGGCATTAAGAATAGAGACATAGTTTGCAAGGTCATTAGAGGTAACTGGCAGTGGATAGAAGTGTATTTGTATGCAATTGGGGCCAGAGGTTGAGGAAGTTCATACCTGGTTCCCTAGACTTTATTGATGAGTAAGAAATAATATATCTAAGATGGCAGAATAGACAGACAAGCTACACAGACCCTCATTCAACAAAGAAAAGAATAATTAATTAAGAGAGATACAGAAGATAACCCTGGAGCCCTGAGCTTTGAAAGGAAGTATACAGAAGTGGATTTAGCACCAAGTAGTGGAAAAATCTGAATGAAAACAGTAAATATGGAGATGGAAAAAGCTGGAGACTGTCAGCTACTCTGATGGAAGCAACAGCTTGAATATTTCCAAGTCTTGTTGGAACCTGAGAATTGACCTAAAGATCAGCACTGATAGCCAAGGGCTGCAGGGACGACTGCACTGGTGGCCTATGACTAGGATGGGAAACAACAAGGAGAGAGACAACCTGAGTTGTGAACTTTTGGCTGTCCGGAGGGCACAACCATGTTGATTGTTTACAAGCAGCAGCCTTTTGGGATTTTAAAGTAACTGAGGGTGCAGCCATTTTGAATGTTTACAAGGAGCAGCCATTTTGGATATTTAAAATGACAGCATTCTCATTCAGATTCCCAGGAATAGGATGCATTTGCTGAGGATAGCAGGGACATACAGGAGACTGACAATAGGAAAGGAGACAGGTGGTGAGTGTATAAGTACTACCAACTAGCGAATAGAGGAGCACAGTACCCTGCTTAGATGAGATCCAAACAAAACAAAGAAAATGAAAATTGTGGACAAGTCACTCCAACATACAATCATCAATTAAATATAAACAGAAAAACATCACAATCTCTCAGAGACAACAGAGCATCCCAATCCACACAAAGAAGCAAGATAACACAGGGGAAACAAGGGACCAGGATATAGACACAGAACACATCCCTGAGGAAGAAGCAGCATAGGAACTCCCTGATGAAGAATTCAAAAGAATTATATTTAGGTACCATCAACAGATTGAGACACAGACCAAGGAAAACACTGACAAAATTGAGGTAAACATAGACAGAACCCTAGAACAAGTTCAAAAGACATTACAAGAGCAGAATGGCAAAATATATAAAAAACTAGAAATGATACAAAATACCTCAACATCAAAAAGACAAATAATCCAATTCAAAACTGGGCAAAGGACATGAACAGACACTTCACCAAAGAAGATACTGAGGTGGCCAACAAACACATGAAGAAAAGCTTGTGATTATTAACCATTGCTGTTATTGTTGTTATGTGCCGTCGAGTCGGCCCCGACTCATAGCGACCCCTCCTTGGGTTTCCGAGGCAGTATCACTACGGAAGTAGGATTGCCCAACCTTCCTTCCGAGGAGTGGCTGGTGGGTTTGAACCGGCAGCCGTCTGGTTAGCAGGCAAGTGTCTTAGCCACTATGCTACCAGAGCTCCCTATTTAGAGAGATGCATATCAAACCAATAGTGGGATATCATATCACTGCAGCAATAATAACAAATTTCAACTTCACATAAAATAACAAATATTGATGAGGGTGTGGAGAGATTGGATTTTTCATTCACTGCTGATGGGACTGTAAAATGGTACAACCACCATGGAAAACAGTAAGGCACTTCCTTAAAAAAAAAAATGGAAATTGAAATGTCATTTAATACTGCAATACCAGTACTAGAAATATATCCTAAAGAGGTAAGATCCAATACATAAATAGCTGTATGCACACCCATGTTCATCACAGCATTATTTGCAATACCAAAGAAAAATAAACAACCTAAGTGCCCATCAACAGATCAATAGATAACCAAACTATTGAACATACACACAATGGAATACTATACAATTTTTTAAAAATAATGAAGAATCAATAAATCACCTCATAACATGGATGAGCTTGGAGGACATTGTGCTGAGTAAAATGAGTCCATCACAGAAGGATAAATATTGTATAAGTACATTATTGTAAAAGGTTAAAAAAAAAAACATTTAAATGGGGAAAGAAATTTTCTGTGTTGTTTACAAAGGAAGGGAGGTGAAGGGAGAAAAAATAGATGGATAATTGAGAAACAATTTTGATATGGGTGAAGGGGAAAGTATAATAAAAGCATGTGACTAGCACAATATTGCTAAAGAAAAGGAAGACACACAGTGGTGCACAAGAGGTACAGACAATAAAGGCAAATACTACTGCATACACACTAATCTATGGGTGGATCCATAAGTAGACAGGCAAGAAGATCAGGTTATTGGTAGGCAAATGGGAATGTAGCCATGATCATACATAGGTTTGGCAGAAGATATTCCAACATAATATGTTGTTGTATGTGCCATAAAAATGTCCATATGCAGTTTAAACATAGCAGGAGGCAAAGGTGAGATAATTTCTCAGCCACAGACAAATACCTTGAGGAAGTGGGTTGTTGGGCCTGTGGGCTCAGAACCATAGACATGGGAGACATCGAATTCAATTGGCACATGGTATACAAAAGTGTTGTTCTACATCTTACTTTGGTGAGTAGCAACTTGGTTCTTAAAAGCTTGAGAGCAGCCATCTAAGTGGCAACTATTGGTCTTCCCTTGTCTGGAGAAAAGAAGACTGAATAAAATCAAAGATGCATGGAAACAGTCCAAAGAACTAATGGACCCCATGAGAAAACCTCAACCTGTATGACTCTGAGACCAGAAGAACAAGATGGTGCCCGGCTACCAATGTCAACCACTCAGAAAGGGATCAAAATTGGAGAGGCTGGATAGAGTGGGAGAAAAATGTGGAACAAAACTCAAAATCATAAAAAAGACCAGGCTTACTGGTCTGATAGAAACTGTTGAAAGTCCCAAGAGTATGTCACCAACTCACCCTTCTGGCCTGAAATTGAACTTACTCTTGTGGCTTAACTCTCAGCTG
>NW_006922680.1:39888-41088 GCF_000298275.1 Orycteropus afer afer | reverse complement strand
TGCTAAGGAACTCTGGTGGTATAGTGGTTAAGGCATTTGGATGCTAACAAGAAGGTTATAGGTTCAAATCTACCAGCTGCTCTGTGGAAGAAAGATTGGGCAGTCTACTTCCATAAAAATTTATGGCCGTGGAAACCCACTGTGGGTCACTATGTGTTGGAATCAACTTCATGGAAGTCAGACTGTATTATTATGCTTAAGATGCTTTAGTGTCCTTGGAAGTATTTCTTTTTTTGCATAGAAAGTTACACTATATACTATACACTGAGACAAACATATGGCAAACTGACATTACATAGGAACCATACCTAATTGTTCTGACTTACATACCAATTAGACTTAAAGATATACTTAGGAATGGAACTTATTTTCAATTCTGGGACTGCCCAGGATCTATCATTGCACTGCCTATGACACATTAAGTGTGGCCAGAATGCTCTCTGGAAGCGAGAATGGCCAGACTTGGTCTCACCTACTTTGGTCATGTTGTCAGAAGGAACATTCCCTAGAGAAGGATATCATGCTTGGTAAAGTGGAGGGACAATGAAGGGGAAGGCCCTCAATGAGATGGATAGACACAGTGGCTACAATGATGGGCTCATGTATAGCAAGGATCATGAGGCTGGCACAAGACTGGTCAGTGTTTCTTTCTGCTGTGCATAGGGTCGTTATGAGTCAGAGATGACTTGACAGCACCTAACAACAACAACATCAATGGCACATTAAAGGAGCTCTGGTAGCACAGTGCTTGAGACATCTGACTGCTAACCAGAAGGTTGGTGGATCAAACCCACCAACCACTCTGTGGAAGTAAGTCCAGGCAATCCACTCTGTAAAGATGTATTGCCTTGGAAACTCAATGGGGGTTGCTATGAGTCAGAATCAACAAGATGGCAGTGGGTTTGGTTTTTTGGTTTTATAGCACATTAAAATAATGCACACATGCACACACACACATAACTATTTAATCCACTATACCTTAAATCCTAAAAGTGTTGTCCAAGACACTTTCAGGTGGTCTGTGGAATCCTTCCTTTTCCAATTATGTATCTATTGAGTCTGAAAGTTTTTCAAATACTTCAACTAAACAGCATATTACAACACATTAAATGCAGAAGCAGATGTGACAATTCAACTCTCTTTCATTAAGCCAGACAACAAAGAAATTTTCTAAAATGTAAAATAATTTCCATATGGAGT
>NW_006922680.1:34370-39772 GCF_000298275.1 Orycteropus afer afer | reverse complement strand
TATTTTAATTTCTACTGTGGTAAATACTGATTGATATAACCCATATAAACAAAATATGTTTGAGTTTTTCAATAATTTTAGGGTTCTCAATAATTTGGTTGCACAGGGGTTAAAGTTCTCAGATGTTAACTAAAGACTGAAGGTTTGAACCCCCAGTCACTCCTTGGGAGAGACATGTGGCAGTCTGCTTCAGTAAAGATTTACAACCTTGGAAACCCTATGGTGAAATTTCTACTCAACGCCAATGTGTTTAATTTTGGTCTGAAGATCAAAATATTTGAGACCTGTTTATCTAGACCACAGGTTTGCTGAAGGAGCTGTGACTTATTAACCTTTAAATCCCCAGTGACAACACAGGAACTGGCATAAAGTAAATGCTTAACAAACGTTTAACTGAACTCTTAGACAAAGGAGCTCTGGTAGCAGCATAGTGCCTAAGGCACTTGACTGCTAACCAGAAGGCTGGCGGTTCAAACCAACCAGCCACTCCTCGGAAGGAAGGTTGGGCAATCTACTCCCGTAGTGATACCGCTTTGGAAACCCAAAGAGGGGTCATTATGAGTCGGGTGCAACCCGATGGCACATAACCAACCACCAACCAAAGACAAAGAGTGAGGGGTAGAGGACTTGCAAAGAGTGTGAAGATATAAAATAATTGTTGACAGGAACGTGAATGAAAGTCGATTAAGGGTGAGTGAAAGGACTGACAACAGGCTTTGAGGGCATTGAAGAAGCTGGAGATCCTTCAGGAGATCCAGGTTAGGTTCCAGGACAATCCATCTCAAGCCCACACACCTATCTGTCAGTGGTGGATTGTATATTGCTGTGATGTTGAATAGGTTTCAGTGGAATGTCCAGATTAAGATAGACTAGGAAGAAATAGCTGCTTATCTACTTCTGACAAACAGCCAGTGAAATCACATTTCACTTCCACTGCGCATAGAGTCACCATGAGTTGAGGGCTGATGACAGCTAACAACAACATCAATCTTCAGGATTGTGGGATTTAATTCAGCAATAATAAATTACTTACAAGTAGGAATGGGAAATGTGAGTTGAAGGGAAAAAAAGGTATATTCTTATTAATTTATTGTTCTTTCAGAGGCTTAGTAAAGAGAAACTCCAAAACAAACTCACTGCCTTCAAGTCGGTTCCAACTCATAGCAACCCCTCCTTGGGTTTCCGAGGTGGTATCTCTACGAAAGTAAATTGCCCCATTTTCCTTCCAAGGAATGGCTGATGAGTTTGAACCCCCAGCCTTCTGGTTAGCAGTCAAATGCCTTAGGCACTATGCCACCAGAGCTCCTTAGTAAAGAGAAGATAGAGTAAAATATAAGTATTATTTAATGTCCTTAATTATAGTCCACAGAGTACCTTTTATTCAATGGCTTATATTTGAGGTCAGAGGGCAGATTAATGTGAGAAATTCCTATCTGCCTCTTGTCATTGTCCTTTTCCTTCCTTTTACTCTGTAAATCAATGTAGGGAAAGCTAATGTGTGATGGGTTGAATTGTGTCCCCAAAAAACATGTATCAACTTGGCTGTGCCATGATTCTCAGTGGTTTGGCAGCTTTGTAATGATATAATTTTACAGATTTGTGATGGAGTAATTATCTCCCATGATGTGATCTGATGTGATCAGCCAATCAGTTGTAAGGGTATTAAAGTGGGATGTAACACACTTATTTAGGTCACGGCCCTGATTCAATGTAAAGGGAGTTTTCATAGGGTGTGGCCTGCATCACTTTCACCTTAGAAGAGATAAAAGGAGAGAGAAACAAGCAGAGAAAGAGGGATCTAATCATCAACAAGAAAGAAGAAACGTGAGCAGAGCACAAGCTCTCTGCACTAAGACCTTCAGAGACCCAGGGCAAGACTGATGCCAAGACACATGGCTGAAAATACCACGGCTTGTGTCAGGTACACTTTAGTCCTCAAAGTGACTTTGCTTTTTACCACTTTAAAGAGGTTGTTTGCATCAGATTTGTCCAATGCAGTATGCTGTTTGATTTCTTGACTGTTTTTTCCATGGACACTGATTGTGGATCAAAGTAAAATGAAATCTTTAGCTATTTCAATTTCTTCTCTATTTATCATGACGTTGCTTATTGATCCAGTTTTGAGGATTTTTGTTTTCTTTATGCTAAATTGTAATCCACAATGAAGGCTGTAGCCTTTTATCGTCATCAGTAAGTGCTTCAAGTCCTCTTTACTTTCTGTAAGCAAGGCTGTGCCATCTGCTTATTCCAGGTTGTTAATGAATCTTCCTCCAGTCCTGATGTCATCTTCTTTTACGTTTAGTCCAGCTTCTCAGATTATTTGCTCAGCATTGAATAGTAATGCTTATTTTTAAATTTTGGCTCCCAGTCTTCACTACCTCTGTGAGTAAAATTTATTCAAGCTGAAATCTGGATTATACTCTTGGCTCAGCAAAAGTTTTTCTTTTTTTTAAGGAAATGATCATTTTTTACTTTTAAAATTGAATTTCTAATGAGAGAGAGTTAGAGATAGAAATTTTTTTGGATGAAGATATCGTTGATTGTTAACGTAATGAAATATCAAGCTGAGTGCTGGAGCCTAATCTTAGCTTTTAATTTGGATTTAATTTGTATGAAAATAGCTAATAGATACAAAAACCATATTATTGAAAATGGACTAATTGGATCCAAAAAATTTGATAATGTTCTTTACATATCCTCAAATTTATGATATCACATTTATAACCCTTGAAAAAAGTTGCTTTCACTCTCTTAATAATTTTAGTGATCTCATTTCAGTGGATGAATACATTTACTATTCTCTTTGCAATATTTATTTCAATGATTTTAGGAGCCTTTTTATTAACCACTTCTATACATCTTTTTATTTTTTCATAGTGTAAAATTTTAATTACAAAAATAATAGGCACTGACTCAAAATGCAGTATGATCTGGCATGTCTTTATCTCTCTGAATTCATCTCCAACTATTCTCCTCACTCAATCTCTTCCAGCCATACTAGTCTCCTGACTTTCCATTGATAAGGTTACGCATGCACCTAACTCAAAGCTTTTGCAATTACTCTTCTCTCTGCCTGCAATGCTCTTAAGCAAGATATCTTCAAAGGCATTTCCCAAATTTCTTTCAGGTATTTTTCAATTATTGCTGTCTCATGGTGGTCTTATCTGTAAACCTTATTTAAAATAGCACCAAAACAACTCTATTACATGAACTCTTATCCCCTGTCCTGGATTTTTTTTTCTTTCTCCAAAATAGTAATAGCCGTATGATAAGGTATGCATGGAAGTCATTTGTTCAAATAAATTAAGGCTGGAATTTTTTCTTTCTTTACATTATGAATATTGTCAGTTTGTGGAATACTGTCTAGATATATTAGCTGAATAAATGAATTATTGTATAATATATGAAAAAATGCAGAAGAGCATAGAGAAGAAAATAAAACATTCATAATCATACAACATGAAAATAACCATCATTGTCATTTTGGTGCACACTTTTATGCACAAACAAAAGCACATATACACATATAATAATAAAGTTTTAATAGTAGTTTTAATAGTAAGGGTAATCATAGTGTTAGTAATATTTGTTGACATTGTAATAATAACATAATAAGATACCATTTGTTAAATATATATCATGACTCCTGAGAAAAAGTTGGCCTTTACTCAAATGACCAATCATCCATGTAAACCCTGACTCCATATCTATTGCTGTGCAATGAATTACCCCAAATCTTACTGTGTTTTCCAATCTCTTGTCGCTATTTTCACATGGTGTTTTCCTCTGGGTCTATGTCTCTGTGTCCTAATTTCTTACTTCTTATAAGGATATCAGTCATAATGGATTTAAGGCCCATGTTAATCTAATAAGACCTCATTTAATTTCTTTACATCTGCAATGACCTTGTTTCCAAATAAGATCACATTTACATGTATCAGAGATTAGGGATTTAACATATCATTTTTGGGGACACAACTCAACCCTTCATACTACCTAAGAATAAGCCTAATAAGACATACACACTTTATGAAGATACTTTTTAAGCTTTATTAAGGATATATACCAAAACTGAGGGAAAATACCTGTATTTGAATGGGAAAATGTAATGGGTCAGTTTTTCCCAAAATCAATCATTAAATTTAATTCACTTCCAATGAAAATAATCCATAAAATTATTTTAATGGAATTCAGCAAGGTTATGATTGAGTAATTTTTAAAAATAGAGATGAGAATGCACAAGAATAGACAAGAATTTTTTTGTAAAGAAACACCAAAAAAGAGACTTTCCTTAACAGGTATAAAAATATAATATGAAATTTTGGTAAAAGAGTATGATATCAATGCAAGGAAAAAAAAAAGATCAGTTGGATCAGTTGATAGTACAGAGAAATCATGAGTGGAAATTCCAATATATGGATATGTGGGTTATGAAAAAGCATTTCAAATAGAAGGAAAAAGAAAACTGTATAAAAATATGTAGACAATCAGATATCTATTTTGGAAAAAATGCAGATACATACTCTTACAATATATTGTTGTAGCTGTTAGGTGCCATAGAGTCAATGATTTATAGTATATGCATATATATTAATAATAAATTTTGAATACCCTATATAGAAATAAAGAAATTAGAAGAAAGTATGAAAGAATAGTTTCACAATTTAGAGTAGGTGATCTTCATCAGTCAGATCCACGACCAAAAGTATTAAAAGATAGACCTGTACAAAAAATTTTATATGATGAAATTAAGGGCTAAGGAAAATATATGGAAAGCATAGTTGAAGCATATTTAAGACAAATTAGACTGATATTCATAAGATAAAAATAATTTCTATAACTTAATAAGAGACCAACAATACATTAGTTTATTGACAATTCATAGATTATTTTTAAATGGCCAATAAATATAAAAGATGCTCAATTACACTAATCATCAAATAATTATAAGTTAAAATGATAGTGAAATTTTATTTATCTATCAAAAATAAGAAAAATTAAAATATTTGTATTTCAGTTTATTTTTAGTAAAGATGAGTGGCATATCTATACATCTTTTTTTCATGACATATATTTTTGCAGAGGCTTTTTGAAAACTAACTTGTTTGTAAGACAAATGTGCATGCTGTTTGACAAAAAAATTCCAAATTTAGGGGAAAATCGTTTAATGGTTAATAGTGTAGACTGTAGCTATGAGTTGGGTTTGACTAGACGGTAGCTAAAATGCTTGGGTTCTAATCCTGGCTCAGCCATAGAATAAAAGAGCTATGTTAAAGTCTATAAAGTACTTAGAACAATAGCTAGCATATAAGTAAGTGCTACATGAGCGTTGTTGTTAGGTCCCATTGAGTCAGTCCTGACTCATAGCAACCTTAGGTACAACAGAACAAAACATTACCCAG
>NW_006922680.1:31306-33870 GCF_000298275.1 Orycteropus afer afer | reverse complement strand
GAAGCTAGAGGCATCTCTTCACTCAGGCAGCTACTGGCTGCTGAGGCTAACAAACCCAAGGTCGACAAATAAAATGGCACGATCCCAATGTTACCAAACCACACAGAAGGCCATTGATTAAAGTCCATTGAAAGTCCCAAGGTTGGCAGAGTGTGGCAGGCTGCTGAACAATGACACAGCTACATACAGAGCTCAAGCATGCCATAAGCTAGAGACAGTTCCCCAAGGCTTCCCCTTATATACATGAAGCAGACGACAACTCTAAGGCAGCTACTCAGCTGCTTACAGTATATTCCACCATGGAGTTGATTACCAGTCTCATCATGGGGAATACTACATCCAGTTGCCCAGCCACTCAACCAGGCTGATACACAAACTTAACCACCACAATTCCACCCCTTGTCAACTTGGTACCTGTACAGATCTTCAATGGTGGTATCTGTACAGATCTCCTTCACTGGGTGGCTCCAGTCCCCTAGTTCTTGAGTGGCAACCTCACCCTCTTGGCCTGGCAGACCAAGACCTTTTGGGCAAGACAGCCCTGCCCCCTCACTCTTGGGCAGCGGCTTGACTCCATCTCACTGGCTCACATGAACGAGCAGCCCCACACTCCAGAACCAAGTAGCTGAAGGTCTGGGTCTTTGAAACCTAGGGGGTTGTGGTGGTTCCACCCCCAAAGGCTATGGCCCTACCATTGAGGCTGAGGCAGCTCTGCTTCCCCTTACCTTTGTCTCTCTGCTTCTGCTGATTCTCCTGAAGGCAACCCACTCCACAGGAAATCTTTCTGCCCAGAAAACATTCCTGCCTAGAAATCACTCAGCTTTCTTGCTCCGTGGGCCAGCTTACCTACTCTTCCATTTCATGCCAGTCTTTTCTACCAATTAATGCCTGAAGGCAAGCCACTCCTCCAGGAAGCCACCTATTCAATGTCATCCAGCTTTCTTCTTTGTGGGCTGATAAGGCTGCTGCTGTCTCATACCAGTCTCTCAGCTCTGCTTCTGCTGTCTCTCATGCCATATGCCGGGGTCTCTCTGCTGACCCCACTCCACTACTGTTTCCACATTTTAGGTATCTGTCAGAGCAGGACCCCACTCTCTCGATACCATATTCTCTCTGGTAACCTAGTGTTGCTCTGACAAGAATATCAAAAATACCAAAACCGAGATGGCCTTAACAATTTGGGAGGCTAGAAGCCTGAGTTCCAAGTGCCAGACTTCAGAGGTTGTGTGAAAGCCCCTCAACCTTGGGCTTCAGCTCTGTCTCTTGCTCCCAGCTCACTGAAGCTAGAGGCATTTCTTCACTCAGGCAGCTACTGGCTGCTGAGTCTAACAAACCCAAGGTCGACAAATAAAATGGCACGGTCCCAATGTTACCAAACCACATGACAGGCCATTAATTCAAGTCCATTGAAAGTCCCAAGGTTGGCAGAGCATGACAGGCTGCTGAACACCGACATGGCTACATGCGGGGTCCAAGCATGCCATAAGCTAGAGACCATTCTCTAAGACTTTCCCTTATATACAGGAAGCAGACCACATTTCTAAGGCAGCTACTCAGCTGCTCACAGTATATTCCACCCTGGAACTGATTACCAGTATCATCATGGGGAATACTACATCCAGTTGCCCAGCCACTCAACCAGGCCAAGTTGACACACAAGCTTAAACACCACAATGATATAATCAATATTTTTCACCAACACCATAATTGAAATGCATCGATTCTTCTGTCTTCCTTATTCATTGTTGAATTTCACATGTATATGAACTGATTGAAAATATGAAGGTCAGGGACACTTCAGTCTTTCAAGTGACGTCTTTGCTCTTTAACACTTTAAAGAGGTCTTTTGCAGTAGATTAGCCCAGTGCAATAGTCATCTGATTTATTGACTGCTACTTCCATGGGCATTGATTGTGGATCCAAGCAAAATGAAATCCTTAACAACTTCAATCTTTTCTTCAACTACTAGTGCTTCTTCTTTGTTTCCAACTTTTGCATTTCAACCACCAGTAATTATCAATGCATCTTGATGCATGTTAGATCAATTTCAGACTGCAAAATTAGGTGAAAATCTTCAATTTCTTTATCTTTGGCTTTAGTGTTTGGTGCATAAATTTGAATAATAGTCATATTAAATGGTCTTCCTTGTAGGCTTATGGATATTACCCTATCACTGAGAGCATTGTATTTCAGGATAGACCTTGAAATGTTCTTTTCACTGATGAATGTGATGCCACTCCCCTTCAATTTGTCTTTCCAGCATAGTAGACCATATGATTGTCTGCTTCCAAAATGGCCAATACCATTCCATTTTGGCTCATTAATGCCTAGAATATCAATCTATATGCAATCCATTTTATTTTTTATGACTTAGATTTTCTTAGATTCATACTTCTTACATTCCAGTTTATGATTATTAATTGATGTTTGCAGGTATTTCTTTTCATTTTGAGTCATGCCACATCTGCAAATAAAGATCTTGAAAGATTTACTCCATTCACATCATTAAGGTTGACTCTACTTTGAAGAAGCAGCTCTTCCCCAGTTGTATTTTGTATGCCTTC
>NW_006922680.1:29825-31206 GCF_000298275.1 Orycteropus afer afer | reverse complement strand
CTGAAGAGCTCATCTTCCAGCACTATATCAGACAATATTCCACTGCTATTCATAAGGTTTTCAGTGGTCAATTTTTTCAGAAGTAGATCACCACATCCTTTTTCCTAGTCTGTCTTATTCTGCAAGCTCCACTGAAAACTGTCGACTGTGGGTGACTGTGTTTGTATGTGATAGACCAGTGGCATAGCTTCCAACATCACAGCAACATGCAAGCCAACACAGTACGACAAATTGACAGATTGGCTCTTGTATTCTAAAGAAATACCTATACATACATTACTGAGAGTTTAGAAATTAGCAACCAGTGGTCCACATGTTCTATATATATGAAAATATTAATACATAGAAAACACTAGTTTGTAAGTACTGTCATTATTTTGTTATTATAGATGATTAAGGAGAAAGGCAACATAATTTACCTAAGACAACAGTTAAAAAGTCAAAGAGCCAGAGTTTGAATGTAAGCGAGCTGGCTCTAGGACCTACAGTCAGAGACATGATGCTACACTGGGTAGAAGTAGGTACTTGCGCATGTAAATATGCCAAAAATAGATAGATACAATTTAGTGAATAATCCAAACTGTGTGGAAGTAGGGGTTGAGGAGGAGTAGCAATAAAAGTCTTTCATAATTTTCATTAAATGCTTAAATGATTTCCTTGAATCTTTTACATGATAATGTATCTACTGATTTCTACTTGAACAACTGTTGTTCATGATCTCAAAAAAATAAAAAAATTAGCTCTTTGAAATAAAATCTTACAGAAAATACAAATATATTTACAAAGTTCAAGAAATAAATTAAGATTCTTTGAAACTCTTTCAAAAATTAATGCACATTTTCAAACAGAGAAAACAACAGACAATGCTTAAAATTTAGACAGTCACTGAGAATAGGCTTGAAAAATTAGCATATGATTTTATGATTTAGAGAAAAATAAATATGAAAGACAGAGGAATGCAATATATGCAAATTTATGTTCCTGAAGAGGTTGTTGTTACTGTTAGTTTCTGTGGAGTCAGTGCCCAACTCATGGAAACAACAGAACAAAACAGTATTGAAACTCTCATACTCTGCTGGTGGGACTGTAAAATCATGCAACTGTAGTGGAAAATGGTATGGTGCTTCTTTGAAAAGCTGGAAATAGAAATGTCTATGATACAGCAACCCCACTATGAGGCATATACCCAAGAAAAATAAGATCCATGACACAAACAGATACATGCACACCCATGTTCATTGCAGAATTATTCATAATACAAAAATGAAGGAAATAACCTAAATGACCATCAAGGGATGAATGGTTAAACAAACTATGGTATGTACATATGTGTAATAGAATTCTACACAATGTTAAAGAGAACAATTAATCTGACAAACAT
>NW_006922680.1:23190-24596 GCF_000298275.1 Orycteropus afer afer | reverse complement strand
TGTAGGCCAAGAAATTTGGAAGACAGCTACCTGGCCAACTGACTGGAAGAGATTGATATTTGTGCTCATCCCAATGAAGGGTGATCCAACAGAATGTGGAAATTATCAAACAATATTGTTAATATCACACAGAAGTAAAATTTTGCTGAAGCTAATTAAAAAACCATTATAGTAGAAATTCGATCAGGATTCAGAAGAGGATGTGGAACAAGGGATATCATTGCTGATATCAGGTGGATCTGGACTGACAGCAAAAAATACCAGAAAGATGTTTACCTGTGTTTTATTGACTATGCAAAGCCATTTGACTGTATGAATCATAACCAATTGTGGATAACATTGAGAAAAATGGAAATTGTAGAATGCTTAATTTTGCTAACAAAGAACCTGTACATAGACTAAGAGGCTGTGGTTTGAACAGAACAAGGGAATACTGCATACTTTAAAATCAGGAAGAGTATGCATCAGGGTTGTATCCTTTCACCATACTTATTCAATGTGTATACTGAGAAAATAATCCAAGAAATTTGACTATATGAAGAAGTACATGGTATTAGGATTAGAGAAAAGTAATTAACAACCTGTGATATGCAGATGACACAGCCTCGCTTGCTGAAAATTAAGATGACTTGAAATACTTACTGAAGAGGACCAAAGATGCAGCTTCCAGTATGGATTTCACCTCAACAGGAAGAAAACAAAAATCCTTACAACCAATAAGTAACATCATGATAAATGGGGAAAATATTGAAGTTGTCAGGGATTTCATTTTATTTGGATCTACAATCAACACCTATGAAAACATCAGTCAAGTAATCAGATGTCATATTGCACTGGGCTAATCTGTTGCAAAAGACTTTTAAGTATTAAGAAGCAAAAATGTAACTTTGAAGATTGAGATGTGCCTAACCCAAGCCATGGTATTTTCAATCACCCCATATGTATGTGAAAGCTGGACAATGAATAAGGGAGACCAAAAAAGAGTTGATGCCATTGAAGTATGGTGTTGGGGAAGAATACTGAGAATATCATGGACTGCCTAAGAATGAATGAATCTGTCCTGGAAGAAGTGCAGCCAAGATGCTGCTTAGAAGCGAGAATGGGCAATCTTCCCCTCACCTACTTTGCTCATGTTGTCAGAAGGGACCAGTCCCTGGAGAAAGATATCATGCTTGGTAAAATGGAGCATCAGAGAAAAAAAGGGAAGACCCTCAACAGGATGGATTGACACAGTGGCTGAAATGATTAGCTCAAGCATAGCAAGGATTGTGAGGATGGCACAAGACTGGGCAGTGTTCTGTTCTATTGTACATAGGGTCTCTATGAGTTGAAGTCAACTCAACCACACGTAACAACAACATGTTATACATAATTTGAGCCCTGGTGGCACAGTTGTTAAAACATTT
>NW_006922680.1:17825-22215 GCF_000298275.1 Orycteropus afer afer | reverse complement strand
AATTGACCAGTGAAAACCTTATGAATAGCAGTGAAACACTGTCTGATGTATTACTAGAAAACTATGAATAGCTCTGAAACACTGCGCAATACAGTGCTGGAAGATGAACCTTCAGGTCAGAAGGCACTCAAAACATGAATGGAAAAGAGCTGCCTCCTCAGAGTACAGCCGAACTTAATAATGTGGATAGAGTAATGCTTTCAGGACCTCTAATTGCTGATGTGGCACAACTCAAAATGAGAAGAAACAGCTGCAAACATCCATTAATAATCAGCCTGTGGATTGTACGAAGTATGAATCTAGGAAATTAGAGGTTGTTGAAATAAAATGGAACACATAAAGATCAATATCCTAGGCATTAGGGAACTGTAATAGATGGTTCGGGACATTTTGAATCAGATGATCATAGGATCTACTATGCAAGAGACATTCATCATCACAAAGAATGTATCAAGATCTATCCTGAAGTACAATGGGCTCAGGGATAGGATAATATCCATAATCCTATGAGGAAGTTCAAATTTACACACCAACCACCAAAGCCAAGGATGAGAAAATTGAAGATTTTTGCCAACTTCTGCAGTCTAAAATCGACCAAACATGCAATCAAGATGTGTTAATTATCACTGGTCATTGAAATGTAAAAGTTGGAAACAAAGAAGAATCAGTGATAGTTGGAAAATATTGCTTTGGTGATAGAAATGATGCTGAAGATCACATGATAGAATTTTGCAAAACCAACAACACAAACGGTGGCTATACACATGGACTTCACTAGATGGAGTCTAGATTGACTACATCTGTGGCAATATTGATGATGGAAAAGCTCAATATCTTAAGCCAAAACAAGGCCGGGAACTGATTGTGGAACAGACCATCAGCTACTCATGCAAGTTCAAGTTGAAGCTGAAGACAATTAAAAGAAGTTCACGAGAGCCAAAATATGACCTTGATTATATCCCTCCTGAATTTAGAGACCAACTAAAGAATTGATTTGATGCATTGAACACCAATGACCAAAAACCAGAGGCATTGTGAGATGACATCAATAACATCACCCATGAAGAAAGCAAAAAGTCATTAAAAAGACAGGAAAGGAAGAAAAAACCACAATGGATGTCAGAAGAGAACCTGAAACTTGCTCTTGAATTGAGAGTAGCTAAAGCAGATGGAAGAATTGACAGGATAAAAGAGCTGAACAGAAGATTTAAAAGAGCAGCTCAAGAAGCCAAAGTCAGTTATTATAATGAAATCTGCAAAGACCTGGAGTTAGAAAACCGAAAGAGAAGAACACACTCTGCATTTCTCAAGGTGAAAGAATCAAAGAAAAAAGGTAAGCCTCAAATTGAAATATTGAAAGATTCCATGGGCAATATGTTGAATGATGCAAGAAACATCAAAAGAAGATGGAAGAAATATGCAGTCACTATACCAAACAGGGGAGCTCCAGTAGCATAGTGCATAAGGCACTTGACTACTAACCAGAAGGCTTGGGGGTTGAAACCCACCAGCCACTCCTCGAAAGGAAGATTGGACAATCTACTTTCATAGTGATACCACCTCGGAAACCCAAGTAGTTGCTATGAGCCAGGTTTGACTCGACGGCAAACAACAACAACAACATACCAGACAGAGTCGGTAGATGATCATCCATTTCAGGAAGTGGCATATGATCAAGAACCAATGGTACCGAAGGAAGAATTTGAAGCTGCACTGAAGCAATTGTCAAAAATCAAGGCTCCAGGATTTGACTTACTACCCATTATGATGCTTCAACAAACAGATGCCACGCTGGAGGCACTCACTTGGCTATGCCAAGAGATTTAGAAGACAGCTACCTGGCCGATTGACTGTAAGAGATCCATATTTGTACCCATTCCAAAGGAAGGTGATCCCACAGAATGTGGAAACTATCAAACAATGTCATTGATATCATGCACAAGTAAAATCTTGATGAAGATAATTTAAAAAATGATTGTAGCAATATATTGACAGAGAACTCCCAGAAATACAAGTTGGATTCAGAAAGGGACATGGAGTGAGGGATATCATAGCTGATGTCAGATGGATTTTGGCTGAAAGGAAAGAATACCAGAAAGATGTTTACTGTTTTGTTAACTATTCAAAGACATTCAATTGTGTAGATCATAACAAATTATGGGTAACATTGAGAAGAATGGGAATTCCAGAACACTTAATTGTGCTCATGAGGGACCTGTACATAGACCAGTAGGCTGTTGTTAGAACAGAGTAAGGGAATACTGCATGGTTCAAAATCAGGAACGGAGTGTGCCAGGGTTGTATCTTTCTCCATACTTACTCAATCTCTATGCTGAGCAAATAATCTGAGAAACTACACTATATAAAGAAGAGGGTGGAATGAGGATTGGAGGAAGGCTCATTAACAAACTGAGATACACAGATGGCACAATTTTGCTTGTTGAAAGTGAGGATGACTTGGAGCACTTACTAATAAAGATTAAAGACTACAATCTGCAGTATGAATTACACTTCAGTATAAAGAAAACCCAAAATCCTCACAACTGGACCAATAAGCAGCATCAAGATAGAAGGAGAAAAGATTGAAGTTGTCAAAGACTTCATATTACTTGGTTCTACAATCAACACCAATGAAAGCAGCAGTCAAGACATCAAAAGACGTATTGCATTGTGAAAATCTGTTGCAAAAGACCTCTTTCAAGTGCTGAAGAACAAAGACATCTCTTTGCAGACTAAAATGTGCCTAACCTAAACCATGGTATTTTCAATCATGTCAAATGGGAGGTGGACAAAGAGTAAGGAAGACCAAAGAAGAGTTGGTGCTTTTGAGTTGTGGTGTTGGCAATGAATGCTGAAAATACTGTGGACTGCTAAAATAACTAACAAATATGTCTTCGAATAGGTGCAGCTGGAATGCTCCTTGGAAGCAAGAATGGCCAGACTTCATCTCACCTACTTGATCATGTTGTTATAAATTACCATTCTCTGGAGAAGAATGTCATGCTTGATAAAGTGGATGATCAACAAAAATATGGAAAGCCCTCAACAAAATAGATGGACACAATGGCTTCAGCGATGCGCTCAGGTATAGTAGGGATCATGAGGCTGGCACAGGACTGGGCAGTGTTTCATTCTGTTGTACATAAGATTGCTATGAGTCGGAGATGACCTAACGGCACATAACAACAGCAATCACAACTCCTTATCAAGTTAAGAAAATTATTCTCTATTTACATTTTATTAAGAGAAATTATCATATACATATTATTTATCAAATGATATTACTTCATTTATTGAGGCTATCATATAATATTTCTCTTTTACTCTCTTAAAGTTTGAGTTGCTTTGATCAGTTTTCTAATTATTAACCAACCTTGTATTCTGAGGATAAATCCTTTGGTCAGGATATATTATAATTATAATCTCTTGCTGAAACTAGGTTGATAATATTTTATTCAGGATTTTTGCTTTATGATCAGATGTGAGAACGTCCTATAAGTTTTCATCCTCAGAAGGAAGACTTGGCAATCTACTTCCATAGAGATACTGCCTCAGAAACCCAAGGAGGGATCTCTATGAGTAGGAACAGACTTGATTCCAGTGAGTTTGTTTTTTGGTTTTTTATATTGCCCTTGCTTAATTGTGACTTCAAAGTTATACTATGCTCATAAAATAAGTTGGACTTTATTTTTAATTTGCCTTTTGCTATGAAATAGTAATTATTACATACTACTCTGTGAATATTTGCTAAAACTTGGTTATAGAAAAAATTATATCTAACATTTTCTTCTAAATTAAAACCTTAACTATTGATTCTATTTACTTAATAGGTATAATTTTTTTGGATTTTGTTTACATTTAGTTTCCTGAATCAAGTAAACTGTTATATTTTTCTACAAAATTACTTATTTCATCTATTTTGTTGTTGTTAGGTGCCATTGAGTCATTTCTGACTCATAGCGACCCCATGCACAGCAGATGAAACATCTCCCCATCTCGCATCAGCCCCATGATCCTTGCTATACTTGAGCCCATTGTAGCAGCCACCATGTCAATCCATCTCGTTGAAGGCATCCCCCTCTTTTGCCGACCCTCCACCCTACCAAGCATGACATCCTTCTCCAGGGAATGGTCCCTTCTTACAATATGACCAAAGTAGGTGACACGAAGTCTGGCCATTCTTGCTTCCAAGGAGCATTCTGGCTGCACTTCTTCCAGGCCATCTGTTAGTTCTTTGAGCAGTCCATGGTACTTTCAGCATTCTTCGCCACCACCACAACTCAAAAGCATTAACTCTTCTTCGGTCTTCCTTATTCATTGTCCAGCTCTCACATGCATACGAAGAGATTAAAAATATCATGGCTTGTGTCAGGCTCACCTTAGTCCTCAA
>NW_006922680.1:15362-17350 GCF_000298275.1 Orycteropus afer afer | reverse complement strand
TCTGCAACTCTCCATCTCTTGAATGGAACATTTAATCCATTGAAATTCAATACAGTTATAGACAAATGTGAATTTATTTATGTCATTTTCTTATGTGATTTTTCATGGTGTTACTGATTTCTTTGTTCCACATTATTTTCTGTGCTGAGCTCATTTGTTTATGAACTGTGTTATCATCTTCTTGTTTGCTATTGTTATTGTATTTGTTAAATATTTGTGCTTGTCCTCTTTTTTATTTTGATTCAAAAGTTTATTATTTTTCTTTGAGGTTACCCTGTGATTTATTATTTTCTTCCCAAGTTTAAAACAGTCTGTTCTATCTCACAATTGTGTTGACTTCCTCACCATTTAGAAATTCTGTAACTTCACAATTTATTCCCTCTTTTTGGCTTGTAGTTGCCCTCATTTTCCAATTGATATGTCTGTCTCCCTGTTTACAGTCTTGTGCATTTATTTTCCTTTGGATAATTCTAAAATTGGGTTAGTTTCTGGGTCATGTCACCATATGTGTTAATCATTGGTTGTCTATCTGCTGTTGTTTGTTCTCTATCAGAAGGACTCCCTTTAATATCTTTTGTAAGGTTGGTCTGGTTTTAACAAATTCCCTTTGTTTCTGCTTATCTAGGAATCTCCTAATTTCACTTTCATATTTGAGGGATAATTTTGCTGGATATATAATCCTTGGCTGGAGATTTTTTTCTTTCAGTGTTTTATATATATCATCCTATTGTCTTTTTGCCTGCATGGTTTCTGGCGAGAAATCCAACCTTTGTCTTATTGTTTGGCTTTCATAGTTACTTTTCATTTTTCACATGCTGCTTTCAGGATTGTTTCTTTTCTTTGGTTTTGATGAGCTTGATTATCATATGTCTTGGAGATTTTCTTTTGGGGTCTATCCTGTTTAGGTATCATGGAATTTCTTGAATGGATATATTCTTGTCTTTCATCATATTAGGGAAGTTCTCTCCAACAAATTTTTGACAATTTTGTCTGTGGTTTTACTTGTCTCTTTCTGTTCTGGAATTCTGATCACATGTAGGTTATTCCTCTTGGTGATATTCCACATGTATCTTAGGATTTCTAGACTTTCTTTTTATCTTTTCTTTGATTGATCCTTAACAAAATATTATTGAGTTATTTGCCTTCAATCTCATTGATTATGTCTTCTATTGATTCAGTTCTACTCCTTTCCCCTTTCAAGTGTTATCTATATCTGAAATCTTAGTATTAATCTTCTGGATTTTTATTTGTTGTTGTTTTTGTATAATTTCGAATAGTTTGTTTATTTTGTCAATTTGTTCTGGAATATTTTTCCAAAATTGTATTAGAGCTTTTTTGTGTTTTCCTTAATTGTGTGTTTGTTTTCCTTAATGTTGTCTGGGTTTTCCTTGATCTGTCTCTCAGTCCATTGAAGGTACCCAAATATAATTGAATTCCTTATGAGGGAGTTCCAATGCCGCTGCATTTTTAGAGATTTTTATTGTTTTGTTTTTGTTTTTGTTTTTGTTTTTTGTTTGTATCCTGGTCCCTTATTTCTGCTACTTTATCATGCTTTCTTTGTGTGGACTGTGATGGTTTGTTGTCTCCAAGATATTGCAGTGTTGTTATATTTATGTTTAATGTGTGTAAGAGAATGAGAATGTGTGCACAGATCTCTGTTAGCTGTTTACAAAGAGCAGTTGAGGATGAGTTGAGCCGGTATTGGCTGCTCTCTATCATTGGTCAGTTGATGCAAAAGTCAGTGGTGGCTCTCACTCAGTGTTTAGGGCTTCAGGAGTTGCAGTTATAGTTAGGTTGTGTTGGAACAGTTGCTGTCTTCCATTCAGTTAGAGAAAAGAATATTAAAAAGAACACCAAAAAATAAAAGCAAGAGATCAAAAAACATAAATGACATAAACAAATAAGAACAATCACAACAAAAAATGTGGTCCATGGTATTTTAAGTATCCTTCACCAACACCACAATTCAAAAGCATCAACTCTTCTTC
>NW_006922680.1:8962-14878 GCF_000298275.1 Orycteropus afer afer | reverse complement strand
ACTAACAAGGAAAATATCACACCTTTTCAGTCATCAGCCTCCAGTGTGGCCATCTGTGCTATCTTTGGCAAGCAGAGCCCACTCCTATGTTGCACAGCTGGTAAGAATGCCACTCAGATATATTTAAAATGTTGTGTCCTCCACTTGAGAATATTCAACCTAAGAATTGGCTTTGTTGTCTAGAGACTGCATGAGTAAGGGCTACATTGGTGCCTGACAAACAGAAAGGAAAAGAGCAAAGAAGGAGACAAACAGTCCTGTGGACTGCAGCAGCTGTCCTGTAGGTACAGCCATTTTGAATATTTGCAACATTATATTCAAAGTGGTTGTGCCCTCAGGACAGCCGGGAGTCCACAGCTCTGTTTTTCTCCTTACTCACTATTTTCATTCAGGTTCTTCTACTAGTTGGTATTTAATCCACTTCTTTATCCTTGCTTTCAAAGATCAAGGTTCCAGGATTATCTTTTGTATTGGTTTCAACTGATTTCTCATTGTTTTGTTGAAGAAACTGTGTAGCTTGTCTGTCTATTCTGCCATCTTGCTGGAACTCTCAGACCATGGTATTTTAAGTATCCTTCACCAACACCACAATTCAAAAGCACCAACTCTTCTTCGTTCTTTTTTCTTCATTGCCCAGTTAAAATGGCACTGATTAAAAAATAATAATAACAAATGTTGACAAAGATATGGGGAGATCAGCATCCTTATCCATTGTTGGTGGGACTGTAAAATGGTACAACCATTAAGGAAATTGTTATAATGCTTCTCAAGGAACAACAACAAAAAAAAACAACACTAGAAATAGATATCCTGTGATCCAGCAATCCCACTCTTAGGTATATGACCTAGAGATCTAAAAATAGTGACATAAACCAATGTATGCACACCTACATCCATTGCTATTTTACTCACAATAGCAAATAAATGGAAACAACTGAAGTTTCTATTAGTGAATGAATGGATAAGGAAATTGTGATACATACATACAGTGGAATAATGCATGACCATAAAAAGCAATGATGAGTCCATAAAGTATATGATAACATGGATGAACCTAGTGGACATAATGTTAAGTGAAATAAGTCAAGCATATGAGGACAAATACTGCATGAACCCTCTTTTATAAGAAGACAACTATATATATATACCAATGTTCACTGGTGGTAACCAGACATAGGAGGAGGGAGGGAAAAGTACATTTTGGACCATAGACAGTTGTGTTTTGGTTACCTAGTGCTGCTCTGACAAGAATATCCCATAAATGGTATGACTTTAACAAACAGGAGTGCCAGACACTAAGGGGCTGGGTGAAAGCCCCTCAACCTTGGGCTTCAGCTCTGCCTTCTCCTCCTGGCCCAACTGAAGCTAGAGGTTTATCTTCATTCAGACTGCTGCTGGCTGCTGAGACTGACAAGCCCAAGGTTGACAAGTAAAAAGACACAGTCCTGATGTCACCAAACCACACAGCAGGCCATTAATTAAAGTCCATTGAAAGTCCCAAGGTTGGCAGAGCATGGCAGGCTGCTGAACAACAACATGGCTACATGCAGGGTTCAAGCATGCCATAAGTTAGACACCATTCGCAAAGTTGTTTCTTACATATGGGAAGCAGACCAGATACCCAACGCAGCTACTCACCCACTCCAATAGATTCCACCATGGAATTACCATTCTCACCATGAGGAAAAATTGCATTCAACTGCCCAGACACTCAAACAGGCCCAGCCAAGTTGACACAAACTTAGCCACCATAGACATCATGCATAAAGAAAGCAAAAGGTCATTGAAAAGACCGGAAAGGAAAACAAGACTATAATGCATGTCAGAAGAGACTCTGAAACTTGCTCTTGAATGTAAGAGTAGCTAACAAGAACATAAGAAATTATGAAGTAAAAGATTTGAACAGAAGATGTCAAAGGCAGCTTGAGAAGACAAAGTAAAATATTATAATGAAATGTGCAATGACCTGGAGTTAGAAAACAAAAAGGAAGAACATGTTCAGAAATTCACAAGTTGAAAGAACTAAAGAAAAAATTCAAGCTTCAAGTTGCTGATTTAAAGGATTCTATGGGCAAAATATTCAGCAATGCAGGAACATCATAAGAAGGTGGAAAGAATGCACAATGTCACAGTAAAATAAAATAATTGGTCTACATTCAATCATTTCAGGGAGTAAGCAGCATATGATGAACTGATTGTACTGAAGGATGAAGTCAAACCTTCACTGAAGTCACTGTTGAGAAACAAGCCAACAGGAATTGACAAAATACCAATTGATGTGATTCAAGGAAGAGATGAAATTAAGGAAGCACTCACTCAGCCTATGCCAAGAAATTTGAAAAACAGCAACCTGGCCAATGTACTATAAGAGATCCATATTTGTGCCTTGTGAAAAGAAAGGTAATCCAACAGATCATAGAAAATATAAAACAAAATCATTAATTTCACTTGTAAGTAAAATTTGGTGGAATATAATTACAAAAGGGTTGCAACATGGCATCAACAGGAAACTGCTAGAAATTCAAGCCAGATGCAGAAGAGGATGTGGAACTAGGGACAGATCTTGGCTGAAAGCAAAGAATACCAGAAAGACCTTTACTTGTGTTTCATTGACTATGCAAAGGTATTAGACTGTGTAGATCATAACAAATTACGGATACTTTTGCGAAAAATGGAATTCCAAACAGTTGTTCTCAATGGGAACCTATACATAGACTAAGTGGTTACTGTTCAAACAGAACAAGTAAATATTGCATGGTTTAAAATCAAGAAGAATGTGCCTCAGGGTTGTATCTTTTCACCATATTTATTCAATCTGTATCTTGAGAAAATAATTCGAGAAGCTGGACTATATGAAGAATGCGGCACCTGGATTGGAGGAAGACTCATTAATAAGTACCTGGAGAGAAATAGCAGATCACCTACAAAGATTCTCCACAGTCTTCTCAACAGCAACAAAGGATACAAGAAAACAAGACTGTTGGGCTCACTTCAGCAGCACATATACCAAAATTGGAATAATATTAATTATTTAATTCTTAATTACTGTAAATAAATAGGTCTTTCATATTTTTAAGTTGCAAAATCTTAAGCTTAAAGTCACATGAGTAAAAGTATTATCTTGTATGTCCTCCAAACTTTTCAGTGACTAATTTAAAATTATGGAAATTGCTGTTATCAAAGAATCTTGATTCATATGTTTAAACTGTTTAGTTCTATGCTCTTCTTCTTAGCCAAAAATAATAATGCCATTCAGTGTAATGATCATTTGAAAACCAGTTACTAATTCTACATTACTATTGTATTTTTTTTTATTTTTTTAGCTGATGTGCCTGTCCAGAAAAACAAATACATATTCTAAAGGTCAATTTATATATTTTTCTACAGGAATAATAACAGAGTTTCAACTTTTTCCCCATTTCCGATAATATTTAGCTGTCCATAGTAAAATGTACACATTAATAGTTACCTTCCAGCAAGGGCATATTTTTGAGATTGGTATCACTTTGTCTAAAGGAATGACCATGTTAATGGTTAACCTCTATCATCGTGGTCATAGTTTCCAAGTTGGCATCCATGTTTAAATTACAAAAGACCTCAAAAAATTAGTTGAAATTTGATTGATAAATGTTAGTTAGTGATCCTTTAAAACAGGAATATGCAAATAATTTATTTACTGCTACTGGTAGTGAGTAGATTATCACTTTATTCTCAGTTTTCTTATAGATATTTCAAAAAACATGAATATATGGTCCTTCATCATTTATACACTGTAATAGTGAGTGCTCAGAGGAAATAAATAAGTCTATTCTCAATAATTTCTGGTATAGTATCCTATTTTGTTTAATATTCAAATTTTGTATATATACTAAGAAATAAGAGATTAACTTAGAACTGAAAAAAAGAAAACAAAACAATGTTTCAGTAAAGGAACTTTGAACTTATAATGGTATACTCTGCTTCACTATCATTTAAAAATTAACAGTGAATTAAATGTGTTCTGAGACATCCATAGTCTCAGAATGTTGATCATCTTTGATAACACATTTGGAATGAGTATTCCAGTAAGAAGACAAGCTCTTTAGGAGGATATTATGAGATAGGGGATGTAAGTAAGTAAGTATTTTAGCAAAATATGTAAAGCTAATCAGTGATATTTCATACCTATAAAAGAAATATTATCAAAATATATAATAAATATGATGACCATATATGTATCTTGCAAAGCAACAGCTGAGAGAACACTGAGTAGAATTATGTAATCAGTTATTGGAGCTTGGAACATTAATTCATCCTTTACATAAATTGATATAACAAGAAGACTGAAAATAAGCAAAGTTGCAGAATAATTTAATCATTCACTTAGTAAGTTTGACATTATATGTGTACAACCTTACACTCTACCTACAGAGAATATGCATTCTTCACAGGCATGCCATAAACATTTAAAAATTTTCCTTTCATCTCTGCTAAAAGAATTCTCACTAAATTCAAAAGAATGAAATTCATAAAAATTATTTTCTGTAAACTTGACACAAATAATCAATAAGCAAATTATAGCTTTAATAATCCTGTGTATGTGAAAACTAACAAAAATTAAAATTAAGTATGTTTTATTGGAAAGTGTAAATCAAAATGAAAATTTTAAAATATTAGAGCTTAGAATGACAAAGAAAGGACTACATGTCAAAATCTTGTCTCTTTTCAAATATTCAGGGAGATAATCCTCATGTAAGTTTCCCATTAAAGAAGATAAGGATCCTATAAAAAATTAAAATTATATTTTTAATTTACTTATAAAAATTTTGTCTAGTCAGAGGAGTTCTGGTAAGATGGTGGAATAGGCAGAAAGACTGCATAGACCTTCTTCAACAAAGAAAAGGAGAACCAATTAACACAAATACGGAAGATAATTCTGGACCCCTGAGCCTTGAAGGGAAGGATATAGAAATGGACTAAACTCCAAGTAGCAGAAGAATTTGTGTGAAAACACCAAAAAAAGGAGACATACAGAGCTGCGATCTGGCAGCGATCCTGATGGCACAGACAGCTTGGATATTGCTAAGTGATGTTGTTGTTATGTGCCATCAAGTAGGACCCAACTTATAGGGACCCTTCCGTGGGTTTCCAAGGGAGTATCACTACAGAAGAATATTGCCCAACCTTCCTTCTGAGGAGTGACTGGTGGGTTTGAACCTCAAGCCTTCTGGTTAGCAGTCAAGTGCCTTAGGCAGTACACTACCAGAGCTCCCAAAAGCAAGCTGTTCCCACCCAGTTTCGAACCGGGGACCTTTCATGTGTGAGGTGAACATGATAACCACTACACTATGGAAACCACACACAATATGGTGGGAGGACCTAAGAAGTAATCTAAAAATTGGCCTTGCTAGCCAGGGACTAAACAGAGGCCTGATCTTGTGGCTGGGGAATAAAAGGGGAACCAAAGAAGAGGAAGATGGGCTGAGCTGTGGACTTTTGTCTGGCTGGAGAGTGCAGCCATTTTGAATGTTTACAAGCAGCATGGCCATTTTGGATATTTAAAGTGAAAGTGTTCTCTCAGATTCCAGGGTCTTAAGAACAGGCTCCACTTGCCAGGAACCACAAGGACATTCAGAACACGAATGACTAGAAAGTTAACAGAGATGTAAATACAATAATGCCATGATGTCTCAGAGACAACAAACCATCACAGTCCACACAAAGAAGAAAGATAAAGTGGTAGAAACAAGGGAGCAGAATACAGACCCAGAACACATCCCTGAGGAAGAAGCAGCATTGGAACTCTCTGATAAGGAATTAAAAAGAATTATCTTTAGGTATCTTCAAAGGATTGAGAGACAGATCAAGGAAAACACAGAGAAAAACCTAGAGGAATTTTGGAAGAAAATACAAGAACAAAATGACAAAATAAATGAA
>NW_006922680.1:6626-8074 GCF_000298275.1 Orycteropus afer afer | reverse complement strand
AGCAGAAACTAAGGGAATTTGTTAAAACCAGACAAATTTACAAGAGATACTAAAGGGAGTCTTTTGAACTGAGAACCAAAAATAGCAAATAAAAACCAACCTTTAATACACCAGATGACATAACCCAAACACCACAGCTATGGACATATCCAAAGGAAAATAAGCTTACAAGATTGTAAACAGGGAACCAGAGACATCAATTGGCAAGTGAGGACAAGTACAAACAAAAAGAGGAAAAAGACTATGTAGTTACAGAACTTCTAAATGGTGAAGAAGTCAAGAGAGTTGCAAGATAGAATGGACTGTTCTAATCTTGAGGAGAAAATTATAAATCACAGGGCAACCTCAAAGAAAAATGATAAACCTTCATATCACAATAAAAAGCACAAATATTCAGAAAATAATAAAACAACAGCAACAAGGAAATGTTAACATGATTCAAAACATAATGAGCTCAGCACAGAAAAAATATGCAACAAAGAAACCAGGGACACCATGAAAAAAAAAACATGGTGACAACAACCAATTCATACTTGTCAATAATTACACTGAATGTTAATGGATTAAATGCACCATTATAGAGATGGAGAGTTGCACATTGGATAAGAAAATAAAACCCATCAATATGCTGTCTACAACAGATACATCTGAGAGACAAAGACAAAAACAGACTAAAAATCAGAGGCTGGAAAAAGACATATCAAGCAAATGGCAACTGTAAGAGAGCAAGAGTGGAAATATTAATTTCTGTTCAAATTGACTTTAAAACAAAAACCACCAGATGGCACAAGGAAGGATATTATATAAAGATTAAAGGATCAATTGAACATGAGGACATAACCATAATAAATATCTATGGACCCAATGAAAGAGCCCCAAAATACATAAATCAGACTTTAACAGGATTGAAAAGTCAAACAGATGACTCCACAGTCAGAGTAGGAGACTGTAATAGTCACTTTCAATGAGAGATAGAACAACTGGAAAGAAACTCAACAAAGATGCAGAAGAGCTAAACAATACAGTCCACCAAATTGACCTTAAAGACATCTACAGAGCACTTCACCCACCACAGCACAATATACATTCTTTTCCAGTTCACATGAAATATTTTCCATGATAGACCATATATTGGGGCATAAAGCAGGCCTTAAAAAATTTAAAAACATTGAAATATTGCAAAGCATCTTCTCAGATCATAATGCTGTCAAGTTAGAAATCAACAATAGGAAGATAAACAGGAAAAAGAGTAAACACATGGAAACTGAGCAACACTCTCCTTAAGAAAGACTGGGTAAGAGAAATAAAAATTGAAATTCAAAAATTCCTTGAATCAAATGAGAATGAAAACACAATATACCAAAATCTTTGGGACACAGCAAAAGCAGTGATCAGAAGACAATTTATAGCAATAAGTGTACACATCAAAAGAGAAGAAAGAGCCAAAA
>NW_006922680.1:3434-4355 GCF_000298275.1 Orycteropus afer afer | reverse complement strand
CTCAATGGAGAGAGACTGAAACCATTCCTCTTGAGAACAGGAAAGAGACAAGGATGCCCACTATCACCACTTCTTTTCAACATTATACTGGAAGTCCTAGCCAGGGCCGTAAGGCAAGAAAGGAAAACCAAAGGCATCCATTTGGAAAACCAAAGGCACTATCCCTATTTGCTGATGATATGATCCTATACCTAGAAATCCCAAGAGACTCAGTCAAAAATCTCCTGGAAGCGATTTAGCAATGTGGCAGTATACAAGATCATACTCCAAAAATCAGATGGATTCCTCTATACCAGAAATAAGGAAATCAGTATCATTTACAATAGCTACCAAAAAAATAAAACACTTGGGAATAAATCTTACCAGGGACACAAAAGACCTGGACAAAGAAAACTATAAAAAAACTACTTCAAGAAACCATAAGAGAGCTACATAAATGGAAGAACATATCCCATGCTTGTGGATAGGAAGATTGAGCATTGTGAAAATGTCAGTTCTACCCAAAGCAATCTATACACTCAATGCAATCCCAATCCAGATCCCATCACCATTTTTTAAGGATATGGAAAAAACAATCACTAACTTTATATGAAAAGGAAAGAGTCCTTGGATAAGCAAAGTACTATTGGAGAAGAAGAACAAAGTAGGAGGTCTCACACTGCCGGATCTCAAAACCTATACTCTACAGACACAGTAGTCAAAACTGCCTGGTATTGGTATAATGATAGACACATAGACCAATGGAATAGAATTGAGAATCCAGAAATAGATCTGTCGACCTATGATCAGCTGATCTTTGACAAAGGGCCGAAATCCATTAAATGGGAAAGGGAATATTTGTTTTATAAATGGTGCTGGCAAAACTGGAGATTAATTTGCAGAAAAATGAAACAAGATCTGTACCTCACACCATACACAAAA
>NW_006922680.1:1493-2617 GCF_000298275.1 Orycteropus afer afer | reverse complement strand
CAAAAGTTGGAAATACAAATACCATTTGACCCAGCCATCCCATTACTAGGTATATACCCTAAAGAAGTGAGAGCCATGACAAGAACAGACATATACACACCCATGTTCATCTCAGCACTATTTACAATAACCACAAGATGGAAACTAACTAGGTGCCCATCAACAGAAAAATGGATGATCAAACTATGGTACATACATACAATGGGGTACTATGCAACCCTAAAGAATAATGTAGAATCTTCAAAACACTGCATAACTTGGATGAACTTGGAGGACATTATGCTGAGTGAAATAAGTGAATCACAGGAGGAGAAGTATTGTGTTAGTCCATTATTGTAAAAATGAAAGGTTTATATATGGAAGGAAATTTTCTTTTTTGATTATCAGAGGTGGGAGGGGAAGAGAGGGACCATTGTTAGATAGGTAGAGACAAGTATTGATTTGTGTGAAGAGAACGGCCACGTACCAAATGTGAGTGATCAACATTGTGGCATTGAAGAAGAGGAAGGCATAGAGAGGTACATGGGAGGTGCAGACAACAAACATGAGCCATTTTGCACATACAGTACTGCATTTTCAGTGAAGGCAAACATGGGTATACTGGTGGATAGATGGGTGGACAGGCTGAACTATTAGGAATATCTATTCAGGGGAGAGTGTGCCCAAGACCATGTATAGGGTTGGCAGACAATGTTTCTACAAGTGTATTACTATGTTCTATAAGAATTCCCAAGCATATAATAGAGCTGACAAGGGACAAGTTTGTAGTCATTTCTTGGCCATAGCCAGCTACTCAGAGGGAGCGAGTAGTTGAAGCTCTGGGCTCAGGACCATAGTCGCAAAGGACATCAAGCTCAATTGGCATAACACAATACACAAAACATTGTTCTACCTCCTACTTTGGTGGGTAGCAACTGGGATCTTAAAACCTTGCAAGCAGCCATCTAGATGCAATGATGATGGGTCTCTCCTCATCCATAGCAAAGAAGAATGAAGGAAACCAAAGATTCATGAAAACAATTAGTCCAAGGAACTGGTACACCAAGTGATCCTCAGCCTGTACAACTATGAGACCAGAAGAACTAGATGGTGCCTGGCTACCACTGTCAACCATTTGGAGGGGG
>NW_006922680.1:0-884 GCF_000298275.1 Orycteropus afer afer | reverse complement strand
AAAGAAATATTAATAAATATCATTGAAAACTTGACTTAGTCTACCCTTAACAAAAAGGCAATATTAAAAAGAGAATTACATTTATGAATGTTGGTTCTGACTACCATTATTTCTCAAATAGTACTATTACAAAACATTGTTTACATTAACCCAAAAACCTAGATTTACATTCTGAAGAAGAAGAAAAGAAATTTAACCCTAATTGTTCCAAGTATAATATTGAACCCACTGCCATCAGGTCAATTTCAACTCATAACGACTCTATAGGACAGAATAGAATTGCCTCACAGGGTTTCCAAGGTTGTACATCTTTAGAGAAGCATAATGCCTCATATTTCTCCTGTACAAGAGCCGGTGGGTTCAAACAGCCAACCTTTTGGTTAGCAGCAAAATGCCTTAGCCACTGCACCACCAGAGCTTCTTCCAGTACACGTGGCTAAATTATGTGGCAAAGGAAATATCTCATGTAAAATTTGAGATCTTAGCATGGTGCCTAAGGGAATTGACTGGTAACCAAAAGGCTGGTGGTTCAAACCCACCAGCCACTCCCTAGAAGGAAGAGGGGGCAATCTACTTCCATAGTGATACTGCCTCAGAAACCCAAGGAGGGGTTGCTATGAGTCAGGTCTGACTCAATGGCATATAACAACAACAACATATGGAAATAATCAAGTGGTATAAATGACACTATCCAAAATTAAATGTTTCTGCAAATGAGGCTATCAAATTTTCATCTTTTTTTGGGTGTGTGACTTGGGTGAAGATTTACAGAGCAAATTCACTTTCCAGACAGCAGTTCACATATACTTTGTTTCATGTCATTGACCACAGTTTACCACAATGCAACAGCTCCCCTCCCACTTCCTCCCCATAGTTACCTCTTC
>NW_006922679.1:312063-314532 GCF_000298275.1 Orycteropus afer afer | reverse complement strand
GCTGATTTTTGGAATCAGGCCTTTTTCCCAGTCAGTCTCAGTCTGGAAGGCCGCTGAAGCCTGGCAGCGTGGGTGACGCTGGTGGTGTGTGAAATGCCACGGGCATATCTTCCAGCTTCACAGCAGCGTGGCCCAGCGTACGGACCCCGCGGTGGCCAGCCCCACAGGGACATTGGCAGCAGGAAGCAGGCGGCCCCTGAGGCATCTTGGCTGTTCTCTGCTGTGTGTGTGTTCGTCCTACACCTGAGGTTTGTTCTTTCAAACCTCGGTGGCCCTTGTACTCATCCGCGTCCATTTTGCCTGAATTTGGAAGGATGGGTTCTCAGATTCACTAGGGAGTTCTCACTTTATTTTGGTATTCTGTAGAGAATAACTGGAATATACTAATGCCTTGGGCAAGCCCTGGTGGTGCAATGGTTAAGCGCTCCACAGCTAACCGGAAGGTTGGCGGTTCAAACCTACCAAGAGGCTCCACGGGGAAAGAGCTGGTGATCTGGTCCCATGAAGAAGACAGCCTGAGAAATTTTATGGGGCAGTTCCACACTGTCACATGAGGTTGCTGTGAGTTGGAATAAATTGCAAGGCACCTAACTTTTATATGAAGGAGCAATGGTGGTGCAGTGGATAAATCACTCAGCTGCTAACTGTAATGTCAGCAGTTTGAACCCATCAGCTGCTCTGCAGAAGAAAGATGAGGCAGTCACTTCTGTGAAGATTGACAGCCTTGGAGACCCAGTGCAGCCATTCCACTCTGTCCTCTAGGGGCGCTGTGGGTCAGAATGGACTCCACGCAGTGGGTGTGGTTTGGGCTTTGCTTCTGTGAAGATTGACAGCCTTGGAGACCCTGTGGGGCAGTTCCACTCTGTCCTCTAGGGGTGCTGTGGGTTGGGAGTTGACTTGATAGCAGTGTTTGGTTTTGGTTAACCTCATTAGTAACAGCACTGTCCAGCAGAGTATAATGCAAGCCCCAGATGTAGTTTTACAGTTGCCAGTAGTCACGTTAAGAAAATAGAGTCCCAGATGGTGAGTAGCAACTGGGATCTTAAAAGCTTGCAAACAGCCATCTAGATGCAACCATGAATCTCTCCTGATCCACAGCAAAGAAGAATGAAGAAAACCAAAGACACTGGAAACAATTAGTCCAAGCGACTAGGACACCTATACAACCATGAGACCAGAAGAACTAGATGGTGCCTGGCTACCACTGTCAACCACTTGGAGGGGCATCTATGTAGGAGGTCCTTGATAGAGTGGGAGAACAATGTGGAACAAAACTCAAAATCGTTTGGAAAAAAAAAAGGGGGGCACCAGGTTTGCTGGTCTGATAGAGCCTGGTGGAACCCCTGAGACTATGGCCCCTAGCTGCCCTTCAGGTCTGGAATTGAACCCACACCTGTGGCTTCCAGCCAAACAAAAGACAGGCATAGGAGCTGAACATTTACCTGAGGTAGATACACTCCTTGGAGAGAACAATCATGGGAGAAGGAAGGGCTGTGTATGCACACGGAGATAGCTCAGGGGGCAGGAGTGCATGGAGGGATGGATACAGGGAAGAGGTAACTATGGGGAGGAAGTGGGAGGGCAGCTGTTGCATTGTGGGAAATTGTAGTCAATGTCATGAGACAAAGTGTATGTGAGGTGCTGTATGGAAAGTGAATTTGATGTGTAAACTTTCACCCAAATTACAGTAAAAATTAAAAAAAAAGTCCCAGATGAACTAGTTTAATAATATACTTTATTTTCCCCGATATATCCAGAAAATTATCATTTCGACCTGGATTCAGTAGCGGCCAGTGCAGGTCTATAAGGAAGGGCTTGTCCTGTAAGTAAGTTGTTTGCATAATTAAGATACCCAGCATACTTAAATAAATCAGAAGATGGAACATGTTCCAAGAGTCAGCATCGCCTCTGAGGAGCAGATGGTTTATGGCTGGCGTGTTGGCTATTCAGGTCTGCCCAGGGCGCCTCTGAAGCGAGGCCTGGTGACCTACACCTGAGAGTTACAGCCACTGGAAACGCTCCAGGAGCCCAGCTCTGCTCCGATGCCCACGGGGTGGCCCCGGGTGGGAGTCAACGGCCACTGCTTTTACTGGTTTGATATAGACTCCAAAAGGAAGATGGGGCAATCTACTTCTGTAGTGATACTGCCTCAGATACCCAAGGAGGGGTCGCTGTGAGCCGGTTTCGACTCCAGGGCACACAAAAACAACCACAACAAAAGTCACTGATGTGTAGATTTACAGTTAAGCTAAACTCATTAAAAACAGTATTTCTTAAAGCAACGACATGGAAGGAAGAAATCTGCCATCGAGTTGTATGTATTGTAGTAGTTCAGGGGTGTTCTGGTTCCCTGGTGCCACTCTGACAGGAATATACCACAAATGGGGTGGCCTTAACAAACAGGAGTTTACTCTTACAATTTGGAGGCTTTAAGTCCAAGTTCAAAGTGCCAGGCTCTAGGGGCTGGGG
>NW_006922679.1:310710-311767 GCF_000298275.1 Orycteropus afer afer | reverse complement strand
CTCAGACAGCGGCTGGCTGCTGAGGCTGACAAGCCCGAGGTTGACAAGTAAAAAGGCACAGTCCCGATGTTACCAAACCACACGGCAGGCCATTAATTCAAGTCCATTGTGAGTCCCAAGGTCGGCAGAGCACAGCAGGCTGCTGAGCAATGACATGGCTACGTGTAGGGTCCAAGTGTGCCATAGGCTGGAGACCATTCCCAAGGCTTCTCCTTATATACAGGAAGCAGACCACATCCCTAAGGCAGCTACTCAGTTGCTTGTGGTAGATCCCACCATGGAGCTGATTACCAGTCTCATCATGGGGAATAACTACCACCAGCTGCCCAGCCACTCAGCCAGGCCCAGCCAAGTGGATACACAAACTGAAGTACCGTAAGGGGGAATCAAACTTCCTTTCTTTTTATGTATTTTACAAATCCACTCTCTTCTTTAATTCAAATTGCCCCTTTTTAAATTAATAGAGTGAGTTCATTGTTCTGTAGCATCTCCACTTAATATTTAATCATGTGTAGTGTCTGGGGTCTTGAAATCTTTGTGGACAACGGTTCAAGTAACAACTGGTGTCTATTCACCTGGGGCAATAGAGGAAGAAGGAGAGTCAGGAACAGGAGGAGTAAACAGTGTGTGCCTAATGCCTCCATGAATAACTACCCCCTTTGCCATGAGACCAGAAGAACTGGTCAGCTACCGTCACCGCACATTTTAATCAAAGATTCTATAGCAGAATCTTGATCAAAAGGGGGTATGATGTGGAACAGAATTTAAAAGTTTCATGGAATCCAGAATTTCTGGAGCCATTAAAGCTGGATGAATCCCCAAAAGACTTGCCCTGAGATAATCTTTAAACCTTAAGCCACAAATATGCCCTGAATTTGTCTTTAAACTAAATCACAGCCCACCTCACCAAAAAACAAAAAACTTGCTGTCCAGTTAATCTGACTTATATTGACCCCCCTTATGACAGAATAGGGGAGCTCTGGTAGCATAGTGGCTAAGACACTTGCCTGCTAACCAGACGGCTGGCGGTTCAAATCCACCAGCCACTCCTCGGAAG
>NW_006922679.1:302081-306193 GCF_000298275.1 Orycteropus afer afer | reverse complement strand
AAAAAAAAAAAAAAAAAAAAAAAAAAGACCTTCCTATTAAGATGTTTGTTTCTGGTTCCCGGAGACCTGTCATATGCATCAGCACCGATTATCAATGTTCAAAGAATTAAAATACAAAACAAAACCACACAAATACCACACTGCGTGCTAATCTTCCTTTGATGATTAGCTCATTCAACAAATAATTAGCGAGCTCTTTACACGTGCAAGCTAATAGGAGCTACCAGCAGGCTGTCCTATTCCAGACAAGTTATGTGTATTGAAATGCCTTATTCATCAGCGGAGCCAGATAATGGCTTCCTGTAATTAGCACACAGTGTGAGCATCAATCCAGTTTTTCAGTAACATTAAAGCAAAAGATGTTGCTGCTGTTAAGTGCCATTGAGTGTCTCTGACTCATGGCAACCCCCATGCACAACAGAACCAAACCCTGCCCGGTCCGGGGCCAGCGTCACAACCCTTGCTGTACCGGAGCCCATCGTTGCAGTCACTGTCAGTCCACCTTGTTAAGGGCCTCCCCCTTTTTGGTCGACCCTCCACTTTACCAAGCATGACATCCTTCTCTAGAGAATGGTCCCTTCTGACAACATGACCAAAGTAGGTGAGACCAAGTCTGGCCATTCTCGCTTCCAAGGAGCATTCCTGCTGCACTTTCTCCAGGACAGATCTCTTAGTTCTTTTAGAAGATTGGGCAATCTACTTCCGTAATGATACTGCCTCGGAAATTCAAGGAGGGGTCGCCGTGAGTCGAATCCAACTCACTGGCAGAGTGTTTGTTTTTTGTTTTCAGTGGTCCACGGTACTTTCAGCATTCTTCGCCAGCACCACAATTCAAAAGCATCGACTCTCCTTTCGTCTTCCTTACTCCTTGTCCAGCTCTCACATGCATATGAAGTAATTGAATTTAATATGGTAGTTTTTTTATAACTTATTTTTTTGTTGTTCTTAAAAATACACACCGTAGAATATGCACCAATTCCAGTTTCTTCATACAGAGTTAAAAAAAAAAAAAAAAAAACCAAACTCACAGCCATTGAGTCAATTCCAGCTCCTAGAGACCTGCATTAGGTTTCTGATTGCCTCATCTTCCTTCTGCAGAGCACCTGGTAGGTTCAAACCGCCAACCTTCTGGTTAGCAGACAAATGCTTAGGCACCACGTCACCACAGGTCCTTATGTCCAGTGACATGGGTCCCATTCTTTGGGCTCTGCACCCGTCCTCACCCTCCTTGCCTGAGCTGTTCCTCTCCTACGAACATAAACTCACTGCCCCCCAAGGTTCCTCTTGAACCTTTCGAGTGGCTATCGTCAATTTGATCCCATGATAGATGATTTTTTTATAGAGTTATTTTTATACTTATCCATTAAGCAGAGTTTCCCAGAAATCAAGTGCAGTTCTTGGATATTCCTTCAAAGGACGCATAGAGCAGGTTGGCTATCAAGACGGCATTTTCTTACAATTCTACCTTGATGCCCTTCTGAGGCCCTGGCTGGCAGGCACTGGCTCCGTATCTTGAACAATGCATCAAATCCACTCCCCGACAGCTCCCCTATGAGGTTCTCACAGCCCTGGGCCTCCAGGGGTCCTGGCCCAGGGCCCCCACAGGTAGGGGCAGCCCTCTGCCACTGAGTCTGCAGAAGTTTTCAAAATGCATCATCTGTGGGAGGCCCGGGGAACCTGGCAATGCCACCCCGCTTGCTATACTTAAGCTGTCTCCTACAATGCCAGACTGTCACCACGTCCCTGGGCGGAACCCCCGGTGGCCCTGCGTCATGGTGTGCAGTCTCTCCATCTCGGGGTCTGTGAGTCTAATAAGCCTGTGACTTTTCACAGCCTCCCTGATGCCTCTTTCTGGGTTCTTGGCCCTGGCTGACTCGGGGTTCCCGGCCCTGTCTGAGTAGGGGTCCCTGACCAGGGTTCCCTGGCCATGGATTCCCAGCCTTGTCTGAGCAGTAGTTCTCGACCCTGTCTGAGATGGATTCCTAGCTTTGTCCGAGTTGGGGTTCTTGGCACTGTCTGAGTGGGGGTTCCCAGCCCTGTCTGAAGCAGGGTTTTCGGCTTTGTCTGAGTCGGGGTTCCTGGCTTTGTCTGACTGACGCAGCCCTGTCTGCGTGGGGGTTCCTTGACTGGGGGTTCTCAGTCCTGAGTGGGGGTTCCCTGACCAGGGGTTCCCAGCCCTGTCTGAATGGGGGTTCCTTGACCGGGGGTTCCCGACCCTGTCTGAGACGGAGTTCTCGGCTTTGTCCGAGCAGGGGTTCCTGACCACGTCTGAGCCGGCGTTCCCTGACCAGCGGTTCTCGGCCTTGTCCGAGCAGGGGTTCCCGGCCCTAGCAGGGGTTCCCGGCCCTGTCTGACGGGGCGTTGCCGGCCCTGGCTGCTCATTGCAATCACTTGGGGAGTTTTAACCGCCGGTGCCGGGGCCTTGGTGACGCAGCGGGTCTGCAGCCTGGCCCCGCAGCCAGGGCTCCCTGGAAGGGCCTGCCAGCCTCGCCCCAGAGGTGTGACCCCGGCCCAGCGCCCCCTCCTGCTCTCTTTATTCCGGCGGCCCAAGGGGGCGGTTCCGGCCGCTGCTGCTGAGCGTCTTCGCTGAGTCTCCGGGTCGAGTCTCACCCTCCCCTCACACCTCAACCAAGTCTCGCGCGACGTCCCAGAGTCGCAACATCTCAACGCAGGCCCTCCCTTCCGGTTCCCCTCCTCACCACCTGGTGGCTGTGGGTGTGGCCCCAGCTCATGGCGTCCTCAGGCACCATGCCCAGTCTTGCGCCGTCCCCACGACCGCCTGTGGCTCCAAGCAGGGTGACCCACTGGGCTCCCACAGCCTGGTTCACAGAACAGGTCCCAGGCCTTTCTTCCTGGTCTTAGTCTGGAAGCTGCACTGAAACCTGTTCAGGATTCCAGCCACACACAGGCCTCCAGGGACGGACAGACAGACGGGGGGTGGGGTGGGGGTGGTGGTGGTGGTGGGGGTGGGGGGGTGGGGGTAGGGGTGGGGGTGGCTGTCCCTGAGCTGAGTCAGCCTGGAGAATGCTACCGCGGAACCAGCACAACTCCAGGGGTGATGAAATAACCCTGTCACCAACACTTCAGTCAGCATTGGTGAAATTGAGAAAACCTAAAAGTGAACGAATTTCTTCTCTAATTCTGAAATCCTTTTTATATAACCCCTCCTTGAGCTTCGGAGGCAGTATTACTATGGAAGTAGATTGTCCAACCTTCCGTCTGAGGAGTGGCTGGTGGGTTTGAACCACCAGCCATCTGGTTAGCAGGCAAGTGTCTTAGCCACTATGCAACCAGAGCTCCCAATATAATATTACAATATATCAATAACCAATATAATATTACAATATATCAATAACCAATATAATATTACAATATATTAATAATTAACATAATAGTACAATATATTAATAATTAACATAATGGTACAATATAATTAACATAATATTACAACATATTAACAATAAAATATTACACATAATAATTAACATAACATTACAATATATATAATTAATATAATATTACAATATATTGATGATTAATATAGTATTATAGAATCCAAACACCAAAACCAGACTCACTGCCATTGAGTCAATTCTGACTCACAGCCACTCCCATTGAGTTTCCAAGCCTGTCAATCTTCCCGGGAGCAGACTGCCTCACTGTTCTCCTGTGGAGCAGCTGGTGGGTTCAAACCACCGACCTTTGGGTTAGCAACCCAGTGCCTTCACAAATGCACCACCAGAGCTCCTTAATGTAAAATCATTTGGTAATAATACTATAGTAATAGTACCGTGTTACCAGCACAGATAAACACGATTCTCTGTCTCTGCACGGCACTGTCATGCACAGGTCTGCTGGGAGCGCCCGGGTAAACCGAGAGCCTGCCTGCTTTGGGATGAAAGCCTTGGGTCTTGTTGGCTGTACCCAGACACCCAAGGCTCTGGTCTCAGGCAGGAACGGGCCGTTCACCTGCCTTTTATTCACTCCTCTCATGCCCTTGTTGTGCCCAGGCTGTAAAGGAGAATTTCGGAAGAGAAGAAGACGCCAACCCACGCCAATGCAAATGCAATAGGACAGTTTATTAGCTAACTTAAGTCAGGGTCTTTGCCCTT
>NW_006922679.1:298187-301766 GCF_000298275.1 Orycteropus afer afer | reverse complement strand
ACAAAAGTTCTGTTAGCACTACTGACACTAAAAGGTTTCTGGTTAAAGATTTTCCTGGAGGCTGCTAGAATTCTGGCTTCAGATTGACTCACACCCTCTTCGCTGATCCTGCCTCAGCCTGTATCCACTGCAACTGGTGAAACAACTGGTAAGCACTCCCTGATAATACAAGGCTCGACTGTTTGAACCCAGCAGCCGCTCTGTGCGAGAAAGTCCTGGTCGTCCGCTTCTGTAAAGACGACAGCCCACGGGGCAGTTATTGTCTGTCGCCTGGGGGCTTTATGAGTCGACTGCTCCCAACAACAACTGCTGGGTCTCTTGTTGCTGTTAGGTGCCGTGGAATCGGCTCTGACTCATCGTGACCCCGTGTACAACACAAGGAAACACTGCCCGGTCCTGGGCCAGCCTCACAATCCCTGCTACACCTGAGCACAGCCTTGCAGCCACTGTGTCAGTCCATCTCGTTGAGGGTCTTCCCCTTTATCGCCGACCCTCCACTTTACCAAGCATGACATCCTACTCCGGGGAATGGTCCCTTCTGACAACATGACCAAACATGTCTGACAACATGACCAAAGTAGGCTTGCTACAATTAAGAATCACTACCCTAGACTAAAGGAGCTCTGGTGGTGCAGTGGTTAAGAGCTCTGGTACTAAAACGAAAGGCAGTGGTTTAAACCCACCAGCCACTCTGTTAGAGAAGATGAGGCCGGAAGGTTCTGTAAAGACTGACAGCTTGGAAACACTGTGGGGAAGTTCCACTCTGTCCTCTAGGGGCGCTGTGGGTCAGAATCGACTCCAGGACAGTGGGTGTGGTTTGGGCTTTGCTTCTGGAAAGATTGACAGCCTGGGAGACCATGTGGGGCAGTTCCACTCTGTCCTCTAGGGGCACTGTGAGTCAGAATGGACTCCATGGTAGTGGGTGTGGTTTGGGCTTTGCATCCATTGATTGACAGCCTTGGAGACCCTGTGGAGCAGTTCCACTCTGTCCTCTAGGGGCGCTGTGGGTCAGAATGGACTCCACGGCAGTGGGTGTGGTTTGGGCTTTGCTTCTGTGAAGACTGACAGCCTTGGAGACCCTGTGGTGCAGTTCCACTCTGTCCTCTAGGGGCGCTGTGGGTCAGAATCAACTCCACGGCAGTGGGTGTGGTTTGGGCTTTGCTTCTGTGAAGACTGACAGCCTTGGAGACCCTGTGGGGCAGTTCCACTCTGTCCTCTAGGGGCGCTGTGGGTCAGAGTTCACTCCAGGGCAGTGGGTTTGGCTCCAAAATCCTTTACCTGCCTCATCACATAAAAGGATGGAATCAGCCATCCCACCTGCTGAAAAGGTGACTGATACCATTTGATTGTGAATGAGCTTCATGCCTTGTCTGTCACTCCACCAGGTACCTGTATAATTAAACTTTATCTCTTTATTGGGAGTCAGAGGCTTTGTCTTCTGTTACATGGATCATAGACATCAGCAGGTTAGTGAGCTATTTTGGGAATTAAAAAGTGCCTGAAATTATTCTGCATTATAAAGCAACCTACACCTGAGAGTCACCCTGATTCCGTTCTTCTCGGGGTGTGAGCAATGGTGGAATTCTCTCATCCTATGAGAGAGGTTTGGGGGTGACTGCCAGCAGCGCCCCTCAAGTGCAGCCAGACCCCGCCTGTCAGTGCAGGCTTGCATGGTGCGAGGATGCGGAACAGGTTTCTGAAGAGCTTCCATCCCAACTAAGACCAGGAAGTAAGGCCTGGCGAACTTCTGAAAATCAACCAGGGAACACCCTGTGGTTCACAGCAGGTGTCATGATCAGTGGACCACGGTGATGGGTCAGGCCATTAACACCCCCCACAAATGAACACAAGTTTTATTTTAGTTCATAGTAACTGGATGACTTGGGATTTTGAGTCTCAGGTAATAAGGAGGATGTGGGCTAAGCACTGGTGGCCTGATGCTTCAAATGGAAGCCAACACTACCTTAAATTAAGGAGCCCTGGTGGCACAATGGTTAAGCGCTCAGCTGCCAACCTAAAGGTTGGCAGTTTGAACCCACTGAGTGACTCCACAGGAGAAAGACCTGGTGATCTTCTCCCGTAAAGAAAACCCTGCGGGCAGTTCTCCTCGTCCCCCATGGGGTTGCTGTGATGCACAATTGACTTGACAGCACCCAACAACAAACGCTACCTTAAAAAAAAAAAGCTGTACTCTGTCAGCTGTTGATGATTCGTGGTGTTGCAATGGTGGGTTTATTTCTTCATTTCCCTTATATTCAGCACAAAAGGATTTTGTGTTGTATCAGTGTGAGCACTCCACAGCCTGGGGGTTATTTTATTCCTTGTCCATTATCTTCCAGAGAAGTCACAGAGCCGGTTTTTCTGTGACTAAATAGCAAAAAAGGAGCACAGTGTCATAACTAAGAATTCCATAAAGAACGTTCAGGATCATGTTTGAATTCTATTGATCCAGGGCCCCCAGGCAAGATTCCAGGCCTGTGGCTTCTAGAATGACAGCCACATTCTCTTCTTTCATATAGAAAAAGGAAAACAAAACAACAAAACCCAAATGCACTGACGTAGACTGGACTCCAACTCACAGTGCCCCTAGAGGACAGAGTGGAACTGCCCCACATGGTCTCCAAGGCTGTCAGTCTTCACAGAAGCAAAGCCCAAACCACACCCACTACCATGGAGTCCATTCTGACCCACAGCGCCCCAGAGGACAGGGTGGAACTGCACCACAGGGTGTCCAAGGCTGTCAATCTTTACAGAAGCAAAGCCCAAACCATACCCACTGCCGTGGAGTCATTTTGGACTCACAGCGCCCCAAGAGGACAGAATGTAACTGCAGCACAAGGCTTCCCAGGCTGTCAGTCTTTATAGGAGCAAAGCCCAAACCACACCCACTGCCATGGAGTTGATTCTGACCCACAGCGCCCCTAGAGGACAGAGTGGAACTGCCCCACAGGGTTTCCAAGGCTGTCAATCTTCACAGAAGCAAAGCCCAAACCACACCCACTGCCATGGAGTTGATTCTGACCCACAGCACCCCTAGAGGACAGAGTGGAACTGTGCCACAGGGTTTCTAAGGCTGAAATCTTTATAGAAGTGGACTGCTGCATCTTTCTCCTGCAGAGTGGCTGGTGCATCAGAACACCCACATTTCAGTTGTAGCTGAATGCTTCAGCACTGCATTATCGGGGCTCCTTCCTCCTTTGCCTGGGAAGGCAACATTTCAAGTGCATTAAAGCTTACATCCTAAAGCACGTGGGCTGAGAAAGGCTGCGGTCTACAGCGGGACCCCTGACTCCAGTTTGAGTCTTGACCTAAGCTCAGACGCCATTTGATTCTTTGTGTCACTTCCCCAGTGTCTGTGGACCACTAAACCAGCCACGTGGATGCACGTGGATGGGTCCGGGGCAGCCCAGGGAGGTCCGTTTGCCCTCGGGATGAGTGTGGTTGGAAGGAGATGAACTAGTGTGCACACGGACACTCACACAGGCAACTAGGGGGCCTGCCTGGGCGGGTCCTTAATGGTTTACCGAAAAGAGCCATGTCATTTAATTTGTTACCAGTTGGGGTCCTGATGAGGATGGC
>NW_006922679.1:291412-297351 GCF_000298275.1 Orycteropus afer afer | reverse complement strand
AAAAAAGGAAGTCTCTGTTCCAGAAGGGTTACAGCCAAAGTTAGAGGGTTGGGACACAGTGCAGTCCCTAATGGTGGGATGGTGATGAGGTGGACGGAGTTGATGGCGGGACAGTGAGGATGGGGGAGGGGATGATGGTGGGAATGGTGACAACAAGGATGACTTTATCCATTTAAAAGGAGGCCTGGAAATACGAATAAGGAATCTGGGAATAATTAACTGGATATTCTCTTTTTCTTCTCTGAGTCTCTCCTCTATACAATAAAAAATTTTTTATTAGGTAAAAGAAAAGATCACTTCCTAGGAAACTCTGTGGAGAGGTCCACTCTATCATATGGGGTCACCATGAACTCGAATTGATAGCACACGACACCACGCCTGCCCCTGAGGAGGCTCAGGGTTCCTGCCGGCTTAGCTTTAGAGGGAAGTACTGAGGGATGGTGGGCGAGAGGCGCCCCCTCAGGGAGGCCACTGTCCTCGTCCAGCGGCGGGGCTGTAAGTCTTCGTCTCCTCAACAAAATGAAACTCGGATGAGGGCGTCATGGAATCCAGCGAAAACCCTGTGTTTATTAAGAATAAACATGCCCCCTGTGGTAGCTAAATTTGTGTGTCAACTGGGCTGGGCCTGGTTGAGTGGCTGGGCAGCCAGTGGTAGTCATTCCCCATGATGAGACCGGCAATCAACTCCATGGTGGGATCTACCACAAGCAGCTGAGTAGCTGCCTTTGGGATGTGGTCTGCTTCCTGTGTATAAGGAGGAGCCTTGGGGATAGTCTCTAGCTTCTTACTCATTGAGGGCCTTCCCGTTTTTCACTGATGGTGGTAGTTACATTTGCGTGTCAACTGGGCTGGGCCTGGTTGAGTGGCTGGGCAGCTGGTGGTAGTTGTTCCCCATGATGAGACTGGCAATCAGCTCCATGGTGGAATCTACCACAAGCAGCGGAGTAGCTGCCTTTGGGATGTGGTCCACTTCCCGTATATAAGGAGAAGCCTTGGGAATGGTCTCTAGCCTGTGGCACGCTTGGACCCTGCATGGAGCCGTGTCGTTGCTCAGCAGCCTGCCATGCTCTGCTGACCTTGGGACTTACAATGGACTTAAGTTAATGGCCTGCCGTGTGGTTGGGTAACATCGGGACTGTGCCTTTTGACTTGTCAACCTTGGGCTTGTCAGCCTCAGCAGCCAGCAGCTGTCTGAGTGAAGATACGCCTCTAGCTTCAGTGGGCCGGGAGCAGGAGGCAGAGCTGGACCCCAAGGTCAAGGGGCTTTCACCCAGCCCCTAGAGCTGGCACTTTGAACTAGGATTTAAAGCCTCCAAATTGTAAGAGAATAAACTCCTGTTTCTTAAGGCCATCCCATTGGTGGTATATTCCTGTCAAAGCGGCACTAGGGAACCAGAACACCCCCCTAAAGCCCCAGACACCCTCAGCTACTAACGGAAAGTTGGAAGTTCAGTCTCCCAGAGGTGCCTCAGAAAAAAGGCCTGCTGACCTGCTTGTGAGCGACCAGCCCCTGAAAGTCCTCTGAGCACAGCTAAGCTGACGCTCAGGGGCAGCCCAGACTCCGAGCCGCCCCGACAGCATCTGGCGTGTGGTATGAAAACATCCCCACCACCATGATTGCCTTAGACGCAGGGGCTGCTGACGGTTAGTGAATGCTGGTGGATAACTGTGCGTTGGACATGGCGTTGGTACCGAGGACCCAAGCTCCTGTCAACTGTCTTCCTTCTGAAACAGGGTTCCCACTTGGGGGTGAAGCATGAAAACCAACGTGTTTGGTAGGAAATTGGAAATATTTAATGTATATAAATTTGTTTGCCTTGGCAATTGTTTATTTACAATCAATGACTGCTGCCAACAACTGAGGTAAAAAATATACATGAGGTATAAATATAACATTAAAACGCAATATTGTATTTTATTTCCATTGGCAAGATAACAATGAATGAAAGACCATGCCAGCTAACAAACATGCTTGATGCACCTTTTTATTTTTCCCTTCCGTTTTCTTTCTTTTTCCTTTTCTAAGACGCACTGTGTCGTTCCACAGCTGTGATGCGATTAGCATGTGCATTTAAAAAGTAGGGTGATTTAAAGAGAAGGGGTGTCTGGAAACATGATCAGGTTAGTCCTTATCCTCCCGGCCCTCGCTTCTCAAAGTGTGGTCCGTGGACCAAAAGCAGGGGGTCCTCAGGCTTGTTACAGATACAGTAAGAAGCTCAGCTCCCTGCCGGAGTCTGTATTTTAACGAGACCCCAGGTGGTCTGCCTACACTTTGGAGTTTCAGAAGCACCATTCCGGGCACTGCTAGTCTTCTCACCCTGTGCTGGACGCCGTATTTCCCAAACACGGCTGGTCCCATTTCTAGGCAGGGCCAGGTTTTTGCTAGATTAAACTTCACTGGTGTAGTGCCTTAGGCATTTGACTGCTAACCAGAAGGCTGGCAGTTCAAACCCACCAGCCACTCCTCGGAAGGAAGGTTGGGCAACCTACTTCCATAGTGATACTGCCTTGGAAACCCAAGGAGGGGTCGCTATGAGTTGGGTCTGACTCCATGGCAGTGTTTTTTTTTTTTTTTTGTTGTTGTTGTTTAAACAATCCTCTATATAAATTAAAGAAATACAGCATTTATGGTTAAAGTAAAAATGCAATGGCTGAAGTGAATTTATTTTGCTCAGAGAGCAGCTGCCCAAGTGGTACATTTTGGGTTTGCTGTTAACTTTCTCACAGAGCATGGAAATGAGAAATTCCTAGGCTGTAATTCAAACAGTAGATTTTTTTTGCATCACACTGAACTCATATATAGCACTTTTATTCCTCTCAACAGAAGAACTGCACATTGCTGATAAGAAAAAATATGACATAAACACATATAGTACAAAAATAATGGAAAACACCCATTTAAGTTCTTTTCTTTTCTTCCTCCAATACCAGTTGCTAAAACTTAACTGAAAAAACAATCAACCAACAAACAAAACCCTCTGCCTGAAAGGAAACATGGTAATTTATCTTTGTCTGTACAAATGTGCAATTATATTAAGAACATAACTTACGTCCATCGGCAATGGGTTCCAGTCCACTTGCTTCATCTATAAACAATAAATAAGACTGGGTGGCATGCCTGTGGAGCGTGGGCCAGCTAACAAAGAAACACAGAATTCATCAAAGTGTTGATTTATTTCCTAAAACTAATTAAAGGACATAGTTTTGGTCTTCTGTTGATTACAAACTCTGGCTTTCAGGTGACAAGATTTTAATGGACTACATTTTAAAGGCACCTATGTAACAACATGTGAGATCCCTGAAGCTATAATGTTCTGGTCCTCTTGGATAAACACTATCTCCCTTTACTTGGATCCAGAATTAGAATCAGTGCAATCCATTGGTTATAAAAACGCCAGTTTACCATGACAAAAAGGCCACTGGTCAAAGGAAGTAGCACTTAAGCACATGTAACACAAAGGTATCTAGGAAGCTGTTAGAAAACATAGCAGTTCTTCTGGCTGTGGGTGTGTGAAGGCGACTCGATTTAGCTCTAACTTCAGTTGTATCTACTTCAGTTACTCGCTGACATTTGACTGAAATGGCATCTGGCAGTGCCCAGTGGTCGCCTGCGCTCTGGCCTTAACTTTGGCCATGGCTTCTTACCCACTGAGTCCCTTTGCATGTTCTATTCAACATGCCACTCTCAGTTTGCAAGTGACACAGTCAACACACAAGACCGTTGCACGTTTGTTTCCTTTGGTCAGCACATCTCTGGTTGGATGTCGGGGCGGACTGACAGACAGCACTGCCCCACCTTGCTGTCAATGGCAGACTCTCCTTGGCTGCTATGACAGTGGGCCGACGATGGAAGGAGCTTAGTGAGGCCACGGCTCCCCGAATCCCCTCGCTCCTTCTCAAAGCGCCCAACTCCACATAAAATCGGCACTCTCCATACATACAGTGAAGGTAGAGAAATACACACGTATGTACATGTGTGACACATACATTTATTTACAGTTAAGGATATGCTTCTTGGAAGCCTTTAAATAGCAAATTAGGCAATGCATAGGAATAATCCACTTAATCTTAAGGACCATAGATAAAGGCTCTGATTTTTAAAAAATATTGTATTAGTAGGGATGCAGCCATCTCCAGGAGGGCTGGGGACAGTTCTCGCAAAACCTCGCCTCGTCAGCTGTCCGACTTTGCAGCGTTTCCGCCGTCAGCATGGACGTGCCGACTGTCTCTCCCTCGCGGTCGTGTGCTCACTCTCTCCAGTAGGGTTTGCTTTTGCATCCTCTTCCCTGAGCTCGATGTCACATGGAGGGAAACTCAGATTTTAGTTTCCGGACCCTCAGCGATGAGGGGCTGAAAAGAGTTTCTGATCCTGGCGACTTCCGCGGTGCACAGATGTCCAAACCCTTTGTTGTACCACTCTGGGGAGTGGCCCCTGTGGGGAGAAAAACCAGAAGGGAAGTGGGCATGTCTTAGTCCGATCAGAACAACCTGCCCCAGTGCACAAGGACTGCCGTGTGGCTTGGTTTTCGGTACATCTGCAGACGGCCTGGGCACGCTGCCTCAAGGGTCTAAGAACCCCGTTCTGTCCTACCTACCTTGGAAATGCCTTGGCTGCCCAGTGTTTAATGCATCATTTCAGTACTCCTCAGTGGCACTGGATGACACCAGGTCCCCATGGGAAGAGGACAAGATGCAGATGGGATGTGTCATTACTGAGAAAAATCAGATACTATCCCCCAGACCAAGTCTTCAGTTCAGCACAACGAATGCCGAAAGAACTTGGTTTAACGCATTTCTTCTCAAAGGAGGGTAAGTGAAGAAGACATCAAAGCAGCATAGGAGAAGGAAATTCATTTTACTGAGCGTCTGCTATATGCTAAAGTTTGTGTTTGTCCCATGCAAGAAGCACAGACATGTACATGGAGCCAAGAGAGGAGAGAAACCAGTGGTAGTGTCTGTTCTGACTCATGGTGCCCCCGTGTAGCTCAGAGTAATTGGCTGTAATCTTTCAGAAGTCTTTCAGGTCTTTCTTTCAAGGCTCCTCTGAATAGACTCGAACCAGAAACCTTTTGGGGAGCAGTGTGAACTTTACGTATCTTCCAGGGACTTTTAAAGTGAACATAAAAAAGATCCAAGGGCTGGAGCGGAAGCATCAGGAATTTCCAAAAGGGAAGCAGAGAGGTGGGAGGGTGATGGGTAACTGCATACGGAAGGCTGCTAATGGCAGAGCAGGAAAAAGTAAGTGACCCTGTTGCATGCGTTCTACTCAGAGGGGACCATGCCAGCACCCCTGATGGCCACATAGGTGCATGTGTGTGTCTGTGGGTGAATATGTGCAGATGTATGAGTGCATTGCTTCATGTGCACGAGTATGACACACGTGTACATGTATGTGCCAGCACGCACTGTGCATGCCAGCATCTGGAGGTGTCCTGGGGCAGTGGCCTCCCACCCATGCAAAGTGACATGGAAGGTGCTGCTAGCTGGCGGGGGAGGGGCGAAGACCAGTGCTCAGGGCATTGCCTGCTCTGGAAAGAGGGCCTCTCGGGACAAGGCTGTAGTCTGTGGAATTCTACGCTGGCGTACCAAACACCACAGAATCTGGCTAACAACGCTGTTACCAAGGCTAAGGGAGCTGCCAGGAGATGTCACCTAGTCATCACCACCTCCCTGAGCCCAGACCGACAAGAGCAGAAAAGACAGACAGAGGCAAGTTTCTGACCACACAGCATAAGCCCTTGGTTCTGTAAGGGCATGAAATAAGATCTCTCCGGAATTTCTAGCTAAATAAGCCAATAACCAAGCCCAAAACTAAACACCCAGCCGAGTCGGTTCCAGTTCACAGCGCCCCTGGAAGACAGAGTGGAACTGCCCCACAGGGTCTCCAAGGCTGTCAGTCTTCACAGAAGCAAAGCCCAAACCACACCCACTGCCGTGGA